>NW_016210536.1:0-1900 GCF_001687245.7 Rhagoletis zephyria
TTTTAGTTTGAGGAATTTTCTCTCGATATATTTGCAGATAACAAAGGCAGCAATACTTCACAAAACAGAGTTGTTAAATCTGTCTGCAAATTTTTAGACAAAAAGCCTTCCGAAGTTTTATAAAGAGCGAAATACACCACACAAACGGCTTGTCAAATATTTTTCAAACATACTTTTTCCATTTCGCCATACACCATGCAAATATGACTCGTTCAAGCAAAGAATTTCAGCTTTCTTCCGGTTCACAGTGTAAAAGAGTTTGGTTATCTTCGATTTTTCTTTCTTGCGTCCTCATTCGGTGGAAATTCAGTTGCGAATGAGGTGATTTTACCATACCAGAAAATCAAATTTTGACTTTTGTTCACATTTCCCTCAAACAGCTAGTCAAACCTTGAAACACCCCCGTTCACAACATAAATAGCTTCAAGCAAAGGGATATTTCGCTTGGTTTGTCAAGCCCCTTGTGTGGTGTTTTTCGCCCTTAAGCACATCTGCATTTGCTGATAAATATTCAAAATGTTATCGATAATTTTTTTCATTCCATCGTTATATTTTCAGCTTATTTTGAACTTGCAAAACCTCGATAACGAATAGAGAGAACATGCATTGTTCGATCACAAGAATATTCTTATTGATTCTTCATTAGATCCAGAAAACTATAGGAAAAAAGTTTTTGAATTAAAATATTCTTCAGGTTCATATACATAAGTTTCCCAATTTAAAAAAATTATATCTGCATTACTAATATCTATAGCCCATTTCTGATACTTCAGTAGAACGTATATCTAGTAGTTTAAAAATGTGTAGGACTGACTTCAGGACCCGATTGAGCACTGATATAGATGCAGCAATGTTATATACAAAGCAATTCATACAAAATAACGGTGATACTTTGTTTGAGCCGCTAAACCATATGTACCAATTGAATTGGAGAATGTAATTAATTTTTATACTAAGTACCTGTAAATAGTACACAATACTCATATCTGCAATAAAAAAATTTTCAGTAATTTGTTCGGATTTTGAGGATTTTTCATTTGTTTTTGAGGAATTTGGTAATGTTTTTGTGGCAACACTGGTGCCAACATACTTTATTGTTGCTTATTATTACTCTGAGACCGGCATGAGAGAGAATGAGTAGTTTCGAATATATGGACATCAAAATACAATTAAATACTTGTATTGTCAAAAACTTAAAGAGCGACCGGCTTGTTTTATATAAATTAATGGCGTTTTCCTTTCTTGAAATAATGTTGGCCTGTTTTCTTCAGCCCTTTTACAGCTTCACGAGTTCATTTCTAAAAATATCGCCCTCCGACTAAGCAAAATACTTAATACTAATATACCCTTTTTTCAGGACGAAAAGTAGCCTAGTGAAAATGTTACACTGTAAGTAGGGTGGCCAGATGCGCTGATTTTATCAGTACATGTGCTGATTTTATTACAACGCTTTTATCAACTCGCAATGTTGTGTTCCAGAAACTTTCAATGTTGTGGATCCAGAAACTTTCAATGATGTGTTCCGACACCAAAGCAAAGCTTTGAAAAGCTCCTATAAAAAAGCATAGTGAATAGGGCGAGGTAGATGACATCTAGATGTCGCCCTATGTACTACGTTTGCTACACCGGAAATAGACGACACGCCATTTCTTTAAATAAAATTAGTTTGACTATTGTCAACTAAATCGAATGCTTTGTAAGTGAAGTGACTTGTGGACCACTCGAGGTATAGGTGGACCAGTTGGTAACCACTTTGGGACCAGTTGGTAACTAGTCCGTGGGATCAGTTGGTAAACAGTGGGGGACCAGTCCGGGAATCAGTTGGGAACCAGTTTGGGACTAGTCTGAAAATACTTACCTTCGGACCAGTTGGGGTCCAGTTGGTCTTTTTAAGCTCCTG
>NW_016210537.1:0-1900 GCF_001687245.7 Rhagoletis zephyria
CATACATACATATGTACACATGCATGTATGTATATGCATTTACAAAAATTAGAAGTTTGAATTTAAGTACAGAAACTAATGTTTTAATTTACTTTTCTTGTCTCCGTCTACTCAGGCAAGCGGTTAGGTGTACATAGTCGCGTACACTCTAGACATAAAAAAATAATTATAAAAAAAAATTTTCTCACTGAAAAAATATTTATCCTCACCAAAAAGATTATACAAGAAGCTTTATGTCGCATTACCCGGGTGTTTTTCGTTTAACCGGCACCAACATATGTATATTACCCGGGTACCCGGGCAAATCGGGTAATACCCGACTACCCGGGTAATAAAAGCCCCGGGTAATACCCGGGTAATCGGGTACCCGGGTACCCGGGCATTACCCGAATTACCCGGGCACCCGGGTAATACCCGGGTAACCGGGTACCCGGGTATCATCAGCCCTAGTGCCTTGGCTTGTACATAAAAACATAGGCAGGTAGAACTGTTCTCTCAATTTGTCGGCCATGATTTTTTTTGAAGTTTGCCAGCATTTTAAAATCATATAAAACTGAAAATTGAAAAAATTTAATTGCTGAAAAGTGTTGTTGTTTGAGATTGAAAATGTGAATGTGTGTGTTAATTTGTGAGTAAATTGTAAAATTAAAAAGCTTGAAAGCGTACAAATTGGCTAAAAGTGTCTCTCAGCGGTTCTACCCTAATAAATTTGTGCCATCCTCCAAAAATGCATGTGAAAAAGGCAAAGTCTTAATTTTGATCCTAGGGGGTGGATTGTTCTATATCGAATAATTTATCCCTTTTTATTTCCATATCAAAAACTATCTAGAGGTCGCTCAAAGCGCTTAAAGTTTTCCGTGTATTTTATATATGGAAAAATCCAATGGTATAGAAACTCTGTTACTCTTCAGGGGACTTTCAACAATAATACCAAATTGTTTCTTTTACCATATTTTAATACTTACTATTTTTTAAGGGTCTCCACATTGCATCTCTGTGTGTTTTTGGATGACTTAAAAAAATAGTTAAATAAACAATTGGGTCTTATTATTGGACGTCTTCTGAAGACAAGCAGAGTTTTCCAATCGAAAAATATAGATTATCAAGAACTCTATACCATTTCTACTAAAGTGATTTTTTTCCCCATGCATGGAAAACTTTAAGCGCTTTTGAGCGGCCTCTTAATATTTTTTTGATTTCAAAAAAAACATGGGTATATTTTTTTCTATAGAATAATCCTATGGGGTGAGAGCGCTAAAATTCCGATTCAACTTCTTTTGCACCACCCTAATGTACATAAATTTATTATAGCCCTGGCTAAAGATATTAAACCAAAAATGCCTAATTTAAAGAAATAGGTCCAAGTAATTGCCTATTTAGTGTCTGGAAATACTTTACTGATTTTGAGAATAGTTTCCGGAAAAAAATTAGCCTAAGATTTTCGATGTGTGATGTATCGGTATTCAAGTTTTCAAACTTGCTCCGTTTAATTTGTTATTTTTTTTTGAATTCGTTAGTACTTTTGCTGAAAATCACATTTTTAGTTCAAGTAGGTTGAATCCTCAGGAGGCTATATGTTTGAAGCCAGACGAAATTTTGGGTGCAAGTGCCCTGCCAGATCCAAAAATCCGTTACTATGCAGACGTTCAAATCAACTTGTTTCTTACTAATTTTTAATATAATTTGTTGACGAAATAGAAAAGTATCGTAAAAATACTATGAAAAAGAATTTTAAAAATAGCAGGCGTTCAAATAAACGCGTTTCTCGTTGCTCAAAGTGCTCCAAAATCTTTCAGAACATATAATTTTGTTATACAGCGNAGCAACGAGAAACGCGTTTATTTGAACGCTTGCTATTTTTAAAATTCTTTTTCATAGTATTTTTACGATACTTTTCTAT
>NW_016210538.1:0-1900 GCF_001687245.7 Rhagoletis zephyria
ATGCTGACCAGCGTGTACAGCTTGTGGGTGCTGTCCTCGTCCTCGTTGCGTCTGCGGGCGAGTCGGACTCGGACGCGGAAGGGCACATTGCGGACGCCCTGCGACCAGACGAACTTGTTCAGGCGGGTCTCGATGCGCACGTCGTCGGTGCCCATCTGCTTCTGGGCGAACTTCTTGATCTCCTTGATCGCCCGGGGGGCGCGCTTCTTGAAGCCGACGCCGTGCAGGCGCTTGTGCAGGTGGATGGTGTACTCGCGGGTGATCACCTCGCTCAACGCCGACTTGCTCTTCTTGTCGCCGCGCGCCTTATGGTTGACCATGGTGAGGAGCTGGTGGGGATGAGAAACATAAGAAACGAAATTGAACCAAAATGTAAATGATTAGAGCACTCTGGCCAGAACTGTGATCAAAACAATCAGTCTTGGAGAGTGTGTTTGTGTCTGTCTGTGTGAGTGCTAGTGTGGCCGATGCCGGTGATTGCGCGGGCTGAAGGCACGCTCAGACAATCAATTCTTTGCGTGCAAAAGTCGGGGGTGGGGCGGAAGTGGGGAACAGGACAGCAAAAGAACTTACCTTTTTGGAATAGCTTCGAAATGGGCATCCAAAGAAGAAAGATTTTCGAAAGAGCGAGAGGAAGCTAGAGAGGGAGCGAGGAAGCGTGGCTGGTAAGCTGGCCAGAAAGCAGACTGACGGGATAGATCGTAGAGGACGTAACCTGAGGAGAGAGGGAAAATGTGCGACGTTTCTTTCTGGTTCGTTCTAGTAGCGGGGATTTTTTGGAAGACCTGACAATATCTTTGTCAAACGAAATATGGGGGAGGTTCTATTCTAGGTATTTGAGTTCTGGACCAGAAAAGTTTGAGCACAGTAGACTGAACCAGGAGAAAATAAAATCCTTGTTTTCCTATGAAAGTTTTGTTTTTAAGCAAAACAGTGACTGTTGTTTTGCTGAGACTGCACTTTTTCTAATTCTTTGAACTTCTTTCTAACATTCTGGTCACCTTTTTACATCAAAGAATGAGACAGAAGATGCTCCAGAACTTCACCCCTTACCACGACCATCGTGAACATGTAAATGACGTCAAAACGAAACTGCACAGCACGCGCAGACGTCAGACCACTACCAGGGCGCCTCTCTGGTTGAAGAGTGGCGCTGAATTAGTGTGTGCTAGGTGCTAGCAGGCAGCCATTCAACCGACGCCGACGCCTGGACAACACACACAAGCGCACAAACGCACAACTGTCATTTGCAGTCTGTTTCAGTTGTTGTTCACTTGACAGCCTCCAAACTTCTGCTGCTGCTGGTCTCGCATCCTCCTCCGAACTGGTAAGGGTGATTCATGGTGTTCCATGCACGCATCCTGTACCAGAACTTTTTTACTGACGCCATCTGTTTTCTTTCAGAGCTTGTGTTGTGTTTCCTCTCAACCTGAGCTCTCGCTCCTTTCAGTTTACCGAAGAAAACTCGACAAAAACAAACAGCGCCACAAAGCCAGTTCAGCTCTTCAAACTCTTCGTCATCGGCCAAAACAACCACCACAACAGTTCATCAGTGCAGAGTTTATCAGCGGCGATGGCGGCCATGTTTTGCTGATATGATGCAAGCGAGCAATAGCTAGCGCTAGTGGGCGGCAGCATTAGCAGCAGTGTGAGCGCTCGCGAAAGTTTAGACATTTGCATCATCATCATCATACGACTCACTGAAACTCAGGCATTCAGTCGCAGTAGCAAGAAGACTANGAAGACTATTTATTTGATTGTCTGCCTTCAGTACCAACTGTTTTCTAGTTGTTTGTGACAGTTCACCGCCCTCCTCCCCACCAATGGAGGCCAACTGCAATGGAGCGCTTTCGGCGGTAGTGCCCGAAAACGGCCTAGAAAAAGTTCCTCTCGATGACGA
>NW_016210539.1:0-1900 GCF_001687245.7 Rhagoletis zephyria
AAGCTAACATCATGCAGTGTGTTTTTTCACATAACATTATCGCATTTTTGAATTTATTTTATTTATGTATACAAACGTGTGTACTAGGGTGATCCTTGTATCCACAAAATAAGAGCATCCACGAATATTTCAAAATTGAAACGAAAATAGGGGTCGCTGCCAAGGTTTGAAAAAAATAGATTTTCGACAAAAATTTGACTTTGATCAGCTACTTATAACACAGCGAGTTTATCAGTTTATGTGAATAAGTTTCGAGTCAAAATTTTGTCGAGTGTTTTGCTATTTTTTCTATTAAAATTTTTGTCAAACATTGGTAGCGACCCCTAAAAATTTGTTTAAAATTTTGAAATTTTCGTGGATAATTTTATTTTGTGCGTAGAATAAAATAAAGGGGTGCCCCTTATAAAATTTTAGATGTTGATATTTTAAGAACCAACCTTATGTATTTGCATATGCATGTACATGCATACGTATTTTATACCAACAACTTAACTGATTCGCCGGCGACGGCGCCTACCTCCCACCGATATCCTTTCAGTGCTGTTGAAGTGGTTATTATGCTGAATGATGCTTCTTCGGTTATCTACTATCAACGCTAGAATCGGTTGCAAATACCAGAAAATAGTGGCAGTTTGACTTAAAGAGGTTTATATGTACACATACATAACTACTTACCCAGCCAGCAGAAAAACGTACTTTTTGCCGACAGTGCAGTTTTCGTACATTTTTCGTATCCGGAAACGTTCAGAAAACGATTTCTATATTAGTTCATCACCTTATTTCAAAACAATAATTTTAAAATATTTGTTCAAATTGAGCATTTGAAAACATGTATACGTACTCTCCAGTAGCTGAGTGTGCAGAGAAGTGAGCTACTATTTGTTAGGTTCCGGTTCGAATTCCGTCAGAAGCAACACATTAAAATTATTTACTAATCGAAATAATTGCTGAATCTTAAATTTGTTATTTGACTGGTTGCCTGTAACTATGAAAAAGTTTCTGTGAAGTTCATAAACAAACAAACAAACAAATGTGCAGGAAATAGTTCCGATACTAGCAAGATAATATTCTTATTAAGTCTCATCAAAAAATTCCTTGTCGTTTAAAGAATAAACAGAACGCCGCATTATACTAAAGCCAGCATCCCGACATAAGCTCAAAATATCGTATATATATCTTTCCGTCAAGATGTATGAATTTTTGGAGTGTTTTTTTTCATATAATAAAAGTTTTTCTGTTTTACACATATCTCATAAATTTCTTGAAGTTCCTGAAGCCCCCATTATTTTATTAAAAAGAATTCGTTATTTTCGTACTGGAGGGACTTATCTATTAACGGCTTGACTATTTTTCACCCGATTTTAAAATCAAACATGAAAAGAGGATTTATAGGCCTTTAAAATTATGTATATTGGTAGCCTTCGATTGTTGCGAGTTTTTATCGCGTAAAATTAAAAAAAAAAATTAATAATAAATAATTTTCCTTATTTTTTAAACTTNTACGGTTCACCGTTCAGTTCGGCACATTTTATTTTGTTCTGAAGCAAACAGCTGATGATATCGTTGCCTACATATGATTTTGAGGGCGAAAAACACATGCAATTCGCTGCAAACGCATATAAAAGAGAATGCGGCAACCCGAATCATCAAGTCGTTCCGACAGAAAATCAAAATCAATTTGATTCGAACAAAGAGTGTTCAGCACATTTTTGTCGCGCTCTCAGTGAGACAAGTTGGGAAAGGAACGCGTAAAATTACTAACAAAAAGTGTCCGGACAGGAACGGTGAATCCGCCTTAACTATCGCTTCAAACATTAAGCTGTTACTCGGAAGGGTCGACAACCTGAATGAAAAGTTTGTTACATGTACATAAATTAAGAACACACTGCTTGTTAAAAAG
>NW_016210540.1:0-1900 GCF_001687245.7 Rhagoletis zephyria
TTTTTTTTTTTGCAAAATTCGATATGCAGATCGTATGTATGTATGCATGAAGTTTTATTGTAAGCTGTAACATGTATGACGATAGCCCCGGCATACTTCAACTTGAACTTTTGACTAAGGACTTTTACTTCTGCGATAACAGAGTTCTTTCCTAGTAATTCTACGTTTTAAGCTTTTGATTATCCTATTGAAGAATACAAATTTTAAAAGGACATTTTCGGAGCAGTAGCACTCTGCTAGGCACCAATGATCGACATATCCTAACAGGGGAATTCGGACAACTGTCTGACAACTCACCACAATCTGCTAACGACAAGGTCTTAGCATTATTCTGTTTGTCTTTTAGCCATAAGTTTTCTGAAATATCAAGGAAATAAATAATATTAAAATAAATAATAATTAAAAAGTTTTATGGAAACAGAAAATTAAATTAATGAAAAGAAAAACTAAATAAAATTAGTTTCTAAAATTATATGAAATTTAGAAAAAATATATATCTTTTTAAAACAATAAAATTTTAAATTTAAAAAAAAAATCCATAAAAAAAAAAAAACAAGAATTCAGCTGAAAAAAAATACATAAAATAAGTTTCTAAAAATCAAATGAAATTAAAAAATACATATAATAAAATGTAATCATTAAAAGAATAGTAATTTAAAAAAGTAAAAAAAGGGAATTACGAAAAAGGAAAAAATCCCGCTGTCCGAGGATTCGAACCTCGGATGTCTCGAATGGCATGCCAGTGCTTTGCTCACTCGGCTATTGCCTCTGTTGGAGCAGCGCAAGCAACATGTTATACATACATACATCTGCATATGGAAGATGCTCAAGTGCTTTTTGTATCAAAATATCTTTTCACCATAGAAGTTGCCAAGAGAGCTTTTTTGTGTAAAATTTTCGTGCCAGAAGAAAAAAAATCATTCTAACCATCTTGGCTACGGTCTTTCAGTTGTCTTACAAACAATTTTCAACTATCTTAGCCAGAATTGCCCTGCAGGCCCGTCGAGAAGGGAGGGGATCGGTGGTGTTTTCTCTCGAACCCGGTTTTTAAAGAGACCCGGATTTCTTTGAAA
The DNA here is from genome assembly GCF_001687245.7 of Rhagoletis zephyria. Classification (NCBI taxonomy): domain Eukaryota; kingdom Metazoa; phylum Arthropoda; class Insecta; order Diptera; family Tephritidae; genus Rhagoletis; species Rhagoletis zephyria. Next base: position 1,074 of record NW_016210540.1, read on the forward strand.
ATTAAGTTGGAAAATAAAAGTTATAATANATAATAATAGATTGGCGCTTACACATATGTTAGTGTTTGGCCGAGCTTCTCCTCCGACTTGTGGCGTGCGCCTTGATGTTGTCAAACAAAGCGGAGGGACCTACCGTTTTTCGCCGACTCCGAACGGCGATTGTATTTTCATGAGAAGCTGTTTTTCATGGCAGAAATACACTCTTAGGTTTGCCATTGTCTACCGAGGGATGACCGCTGTTAAGAAAAAACGTTTTTCTATATTTTTTGCGATGTTGCTTTGGCCAGGGTTTGAACCCAGGTGCTGATGAGGGAAAGCGTGCACTGCTTACCACTACACCACAGCGGTTATAGTTGATAAATTGTATAATTTAATATTCATATAAAAAGTTACATTAAAAATTTCAGAACGCAGACTAAACCACGAAAAACTATTTACGCATTCAATTGATCTGTACAGTAAAAACAATTCTCTCTTTAGACGACCTTTTTTAACGAAAAAATCATACTCCACATACTACGCAAAAAGCACTGAACAACTATGGAGTAGGAATCGTTAGAAATTCGCTAAAAAATTTAAAATGAATCTGTAGTGGGGCGGGCACATTTTTACTTACCCCCGGGGCCGGATTTTCTCTCGACGGCCCTATTGCCTTATATTTGTATTACCTGAATGTTAATGAATTTAATTTTCTTTTAATTATTAGATTTCATTTTCTTACAAAGAAAAATATATATTTTTTTAATTTAATTTAATTTTTAGAAACTTATTTTATTTATTTTTTTTTAATATTTTTATTGATCTTTGTACCACGATTGTTTATTAGG
>NW_016210541.1:0-1900 GCF_001687245.7 Rhagoletis zephyria
TATAAGACGGTTGTCCCATCTACTTAGTTTTATTCTAAACTTTTAAATAATGAATTGGTAACCTTAAAACTTATTAATAACTGGGAGCGATGTGGCACCTTACGCTGTCTGGGCTATCTTGGATTATATAGTCATTGTAAATACATATTTTCGACAGGGCTAATGCAAANTCCAATCGGGTGCAGAGCCGCAACAAGGTCCTCAAATCGTTAGCCGGCAGCACCTGGGGCAAAGACAAAGAAATGTTGTTGGCAACATACAGGGCAATGGGCTGGTCGGTCCTAAACTATTCAGCGCCTGCTTGGTCGCCGGGGACTAGGAGGACGCAGTGGACGAAGCTGCAGACATGTCAGAACACGACACTCTGGACCGCGTCAGGATGCCTCCTGATGTCGTTTCAGCACCACCATCAAGACGAGGCCTAGAGGATCCCCGCCAGGGAGCATAATATAATTCTCTGCAATTAGTTCCCGGTAGGTTGCCACAGACATGGGCACCCGAATAGATAACTGCTTGCAGAAGAGTCCTCGCCAAGGACTTCAGGAGGCGTCTCAACGAACTAACGGACGAAGTCCAGAGGTTCATTAAATAACCTCTGGACCCAACTGCATACCGACAGGCGTTAAACGCCATTCACATGGGGTTGGTCTTGAGTTATATATATATACTCCCGACCTGTAAATGTCATTTTAGGCAGGCAACCAACCAACGTGGAGACAGAGCTTTGTCTGCCTTGAGAGACTCGCACCACAATAGCCCAACTCCGTTCTGACTACTGCAGTAGGCTAAACTCATACCTGAGCAGAGTGACTGCAAATATGCCCAAAGAGTGTCCGCTATCCGGAGAGTCGCCACATGACTCACGGCACCTCTGCGCATGCCCCCAAAAAACCCCACCCAGCTACCGCCCCTGTCCCTATGGACACACCCGGGGCAAGTGGCACATTTCCTGGGCCTCCCTTAGCTAAGCCTGATGATAGCGTTGACGGGAAATCGGACCCGAGTGGGGCTTGGTAGCCGCTACAACAATAACAAAATAAGGAGAAATTTCTAAACTTCTCTTTCCTACACAAAATTATACATAACCCTTAGCACTCCTACACTAATGATAAGACAGGTCGAACGACTTATATTTCGCCACAACAGTTTACCAATGCTTCTGCTCTACCTTGTATATCTTTTAGAGAAGGGTCCTTAACCTTGTTTAATCACTATTATTGCTGAGATATCACTACATATACAAACGCCACGACCTTCTCGAAGTCTTTCTCACATTTAGTAAACTTACCCGACTATATCGATTTCGGTGAATTCTCCGAGTGTTATTACATCGGTGATCATGTTATTGGCTTCGTTAGCCTCCTTGCCTGTACTGAACACCTTGGCGGTTAGAATCACTGGTTTTCCCGATATGCCAGCAACATCGAAAATAGCAGTAAATGAGTCTTTGGCGCCTCTCGCCATTGCAACGCCATTATTCAAATCGCATTCCAAGTAGTCGTTATCTTTGATACGGCAGTTACCAGGTATTTTGGCGAAGGGCATACGATTCGATGAAGTGATGCTGATTTGAGGTAGATAAGCTGTCTCGCCATTGTTGGTTATGTCATATGTGACGGCCAGTGTACGACTACTGCCGAGAATGTATGTGTGACTGAAATGGATGGAAATCAAGTTGTTTGTTATTATTTAACTTAAGTGGAAGAATTCTTTTTATCGTGCGACACTCACTCCAAATTGTGGCTTTTAACTTCCAGATCAGCCACACAGATATCGGAACTGCAGCCCGTACTAAAGATGATCTTCTCACTGTACACCTTTGGCTCGACCGGGTCAACGGCCGCACATTTGTCACAGAACACTGTAAAGTAAAGTAGAATAAATTTTGGTTAGCATTTGG
>NW_016210543.1:0-1900 GCF_001687245.7 Rhagoletis zephyria
AGGTGCAAATCAAAGGTGCAAATGTTATTAAAGGTGCAAAAGGTGCTCTGAAATTGAGTACTACACAGTTTAGTAGTTGGAAAAGGCAAAGTTTGAGTAGGAGTTTGAAGAAGCGGAGGAGGAGGAAGGCGAAGAAGAGGAATTGAAACTTCCAAATTCAGTGCTGCTAGCCTCGTGGTCAGCATCAGTAGCTTCAGTAGCAGGACTTTTACCCAAAACAGAAGCCGAAGCCGAAGTCGAAGTCGAAGTCAAAATCGAAGTCGAAACAGGTGAAAGGGCGAAAACCGCTCTCGACCCGCGCACACGATTGTTGTGGAACCAGGCGTCAATGTGGCGGTACTTCAGCCCCAGCCGCTCGGCAATCTTCTGCATCTCCAGCGGCCGGGGGTGCGGCTCCAGGCGGAAGTGATCTCGCAGAGTGGTCAGCTGCTCTCGGCTGAAGTGGTGACGACGACGACGAGGACGAGGGCAACTGGGCTTAGGAGGAGGACTTTGAACTCCTTTTTTCTCCTCTTTATCATCCTCAACTTTGACCTTTTGGTCATCTCTGTCACCTTTTCCGCCCTGATTTTCTTCCTCTTCCTCTTCCGCCCCAAAGTCCTCAAACTCCTCAAAGTGCGACCAGAAGTAGGCGGACGCCTCTGCGGGACAGTTGCCCAACACCCACTTGGGTTGAAATAGTTCCTTCTCCTCCTCCTCCTCCACCTTCTTCATCTTCGCCAGCAGCTTCACCGCCTTCATCTCCTGCAGGAGGTCCATCGACTGAGGAAGGGCCTCCAGCCAGCGGACCATGCGAATGTACGGCTCGCGGCCAAAATTGAGCGCCTCCCAGGGTTTTGGGTCGGCCAGCAGCTGACTGACTGAGCCCTGGGAAAGTCCTAGAACGGCGGCGCCAAAGAGGCGCTGGCCAATGGCGCGGTCGACGAGCAGCGCCTTCACTCGGGTGACTATTTCCACCGTGTCGATGTGGGTGGCGCTGAAGGCGGCCAGCTGGCGGCGGCTGAGGCGTCGCTTTTTAGCAGTGGCTGCAAAAGGACTGCTTTTTCCGTTTCCGGATAACGCTGTTGTTGTTGGTGCTGTTGCAGTGACCACTTTCATTTCCGGTTTCGGTGCTGGCAAAAGGGGCACACTGCTGACTGATTTTTGTGGAGGAAGTAGCAACTGCTGAACCTCGGTTTCCGCCTTTTGATGCGCCTTCTGTCGAGCAGTCTCCAGCAGCAGCAGCATCGTTCGAAGGGTGATGCGACCCAGTTGCTGGGCGTTGAGCAGGTGAGAGAGGCCAAAGGAGAGCTTGCCCTCATCTAGATTATTAAAACTTTTAAAATTTGGAAAAAAAGGAAGTTTGTGTACAAACCAAACACCAGTGGAGAACTTGAGCAGTTGTTGAGTGCTGGAGCAGCAACAGCAGCAGCAGCAGCCATTGGCGCGCCTGGTTGTGGTTGTGATAACTGAGAAGACGTGATCAGCTTTTGAAGCTGAGAAGCATTTGAAATGAGGCTGAGGTCCACTAGGAGACGATTACAAAGTGGACAGCCGCAGAGAAGGGCAGAGACGGCAATCCAATCGGGGTTGAGCAGAGGAAAAGGCAGAGCTGACTGACGGCGGTAGTACTCATGAGGACAAAAAGTAGGAGAAAAAGGATTAAGTTGTAATTGATGGTCACAACCACCACCAGAATTATCTTTTTTAGCGCCGTCAGCAGCAGCAGCAGTGAGAACTCCATTGAGGAGAACTCCCAGAAGTTGGCTCAAGTCCGAGTGCGATGGAATGGGACTTTCCGCCATTGAAACTTTGATTCTGTTGTGGAATATTCTTTTGGTAGAAGTGAGCAAAATGAGAGAGAGAGAGAGAATGAAAAGCGCAAATTGTTTTGTCTCAGTGTCTCGGTGTGTGTGTGTGT
>NW_016210544.1:0-1900 GCF_001687245.7 Rhagoletis zephyria
TCAGACAGAGACTGCTGCCGCTAATGATGGCGGCAGCTTCGGCGACAGCAGCTTCAGCGGCAGCCATGCTGCAGTGCATTCTCCGGTGTTGCTCCGCTGTGCATCCGGTGCACTGCGTGTGTTCGCACGCGATTGCATCCCACCTCACTAACTAACTAACACACTTCACTTTCCCCTCTTCTCTCTTCCCCAAAACAGGAACAGAAGAGTGCGGCATTCCCGGGCCGAACATCGGGTACATGCCGCAGGACCTGTCGCTCATATCGCAGTTCACAGTGCGCGAGACGCTGGAGTACTACGCCGGCTTTGCGCAGACACCCGACGCCAATGGGCACTACAACAAGGGCTGCAATGAGAAGAACCTCAACCAGCGGATCGAGTTTCTGCTCACCCTCCTGGACATTAGCCAGTTTGAGCACGTCTTCACCGACCGCCTTTCGGGAGGGCAGAAGCGACGCGCCAGTCTGGCCGTCGCCATGATCAACGACCCGCCGCTGCTCATTCTTGATGAGGTAAGAAATTATCGTTTGGCAAATTAAACATTGAGTTTTTACATCAACTCATCTCCTTTTATCACTCCCAGCCCACAGTCGGCGTCGATCCGATCGTCCGAGATGCCATCTGGTCATACCTGCTCGAACAGAGCAAAAATGGACTTACCGTAAGATTGGACTTCACTATCCTAATTAAAAGCTTTTACCTAATCTTCTCTTTTCCCCCTTTCCTTCTTTCAGATTATCGTGACGACACACTACATCGAAGAGGCGGCTTCTGCCCANGAAAGCTTTTAGCTAATCTCCTCCTTTTTTCAGATTATCGTGACGACACACTACATTGAAGAGGCGGCCTCTGCCCACAACGTCGGTTTCATGCGCCAGGGGCGCATCCTCGCGGAGGGCAATCCGGCGGTGTTGATGGCGCAGTTCCGCGCGCCCACTCTGGAGCACCTCTTTCTGATGCTCTCGAAGAAGGACGACAAGACTCGCACTCACGAGTCGGACGGTCTCTGTCAGGTGGCCATGGACGGCAGTGTCGTCTCCTCCTCCGCCCTGGACAGCTTCAGTCAGCCTCCCTCGGCGGTGGTGGTCGCAGAGACGGTTTTCAGCAATGGCGGCAGTCTCATCCCCAATGGTGGCTCCTATTCAGCAGAGCACCACTCGCACCACCACTCGACACTTCACAATCATCACCTCGTCAATCACCACCACCCTCACCACCACAACAATCACCAACTGCCGACGCTGCCGCCGCCCGACTACTCCATCACCACCGANTCCCAATGGTGGCGCCTATTCAGCAGAGCACCACTCGCACCACCACTCGACACTCCACAATCATCACCTCGTCAATCACCACCACCCTCACCACCACAACAATCACCAACTGCCGACGCTGCCGCCGCCCGACTACTCCATCACCACCGATTGCAGCAGGGTCTCCGATGTGGCGCTGGACTCCTTCACCGGGACGACGACAGCCACGACGGCAGACAGTAGTCAGACTGAAACAAACAATAACAACAACTCAACGTACGCCAACGGCGCCAATGGAAACTGCTGCAAGTCGGTGATCACGAAGAGCCAGCACCAGTACCAGGAGGCCTCCACCGGCGCCCTGGTGACCATCACCAAGCTGGAGACGAAGACGACCAACAACAGCTCGACGACGGCCACGCTCACCGTCCCAGATTCGCCCATTCTGGGGCCAAGGAGGAGCAAGTTCAACTCGGTGAGCGGTGGGAGCACTCGAAAGCACCGCGGCTACTCCGTCCACAAGCAGTCTGACAAGGTGAGCAGCTTCCAGAAGGTGGGCGTCCTCTGCAGAAAGCACCGTCTGCGGCTATTTCGACGCGTCCCAGAGCTGGTCATCACCATGCTCCTGCCCGCCCTCGAGGTGGCCC
>NW_016210545.1:0-1900 GCF_001687245.7 Rhagoletis zephyria
TTTCATCTTATGTGGATAATTCTTGTGACAAATACATAGTTTCGTGCTTCTATTTTTGTTTATGTACATATTTAAAAATAATTTAATTCTGGTTGAAACATTTTTGCCGTTTTTAGCCGTTTTTTTTGTCCAATCTAGCCGGTCGCCCTGAAAAGTTCTGGCAACACTGTCGGATACATACATTGAGAATTCTGACAAAAAGCAGCAACTAACTTTAATGCCGACTTAAATTGGGCTATGTATTCGCATTCTCCGGTTATATGTTCCTAACTTAATCTTGGAGTACTGTAACAGACTAACTTATTTATTACATTTAACAGCTGATTCTGGGAGATTATGCACTCTATGCGGAATATAATTACACCCTATAATCAGCGCTTTATGCCTAGCTTCGTCAGCTTTAATACAGCGATATCGTCTCGAATCCTATTATTTTTGCCCGATGAGACATATCCAAACGCAGAAACTCGTCATACATTAAGTCACGCAGCAAAGGTGCGATAATGGATCTTTGGGGTAACCGCGCGGTGATGATGTATGCCCCTTCGTTCTAGTACTTCAGCTTTCGCTCAGTGACGATCGGTCTGTGTAATGATACATATATACATATGTGTAACCAGAATACCATAGCCGGTCTCGGACCTCAGGCCTTACCAAAGGTTCTCACACACTGTCCGAAAACTTTCAGCGCTCGATTTAGCTTCAGCAGGACGTATGTATTTCAGATCAGCTTCATATCTATAAATATTTACTTGAATTAAAATGTTGAGTTGGGCGAACAGAAGAAGGTCTGAGGTATATACATACATACATACATGGTTCTCTATTTTCTCTACAGATCCGTATGTACTATTTAAACTCAAAGAAAAAAAAATATTAAGAGCAGTTTTCTCAAGTATTTTTTTTTTGTAATTTAACGCCCTTTAAACACAAATTTTGTTTTGAAGAAGTGTGTTTGAAGGACAGCTAAATTTCGAAAACTGCTTGTGAAAACGGCCATAACAAGTTAAGTTATTGGCGTAATTTATGTCGCTATTAAAAAATTTTTGTATTAATCTTATCTACCATTATGTTAAATTACGGAGGTCTTCGTTTTTTTTTTTGCGGGTTGTAGATGGAAAAGAAGGATGGTCTATTTTTTCCAAATAATTTAACACATTAACTCCTACCAGAACGGGCCTTTTTGACCCACTATTTATAGATAGTTAAAATTTCCACTAAAATATTAAGCGCCACATTTTACAAAGGACAACCGAATGAAATAAAAAATAATACAAATTTTCACCAAAAAGAGGAAACTTTAACCCTGTGTAGAAAGCATTGCGATGTGATGGAACAAAAATTTCAATGTGCCTAAATCATGAATTTTTTTTTACAAAATTCCTTAGGCTTTGACCACTGGAAAGTTGAAACCATCAAATTTTATTTTCTTCGTAATAAAGACTAACTTCTGTGGCAGCTGACTCATCAGAGGACTTTCTTCTTCCGTCAAAACCTTCGACCATGCGCTTAAAATTTTTCACTGACTGACGTAATGAAAGCTCTCTCTCAGCAGTATTACAATGCGTATGCGCTGGATCAAAGCACCTCAATCCAAACTAAAGATATTTCACAAGTATACAAATCTTAAATAGGACAAAATAAATGGATATAAAAAACATTAGAAGCTTTATTTGACAAAAAAAATAATAAANATGCGAGCGGCCAATAACAGTGGTTTCTGGTTATAGTTTAAGAGAATTTCGTAAATAATTGTGGTATAAACATGTCATGATTGTGCTAATACAAGATTGGGTCCAAAGAGACATTTGAAATTTTTGACCAAAGTTACCAAAGCCAATGCCATATAAAAAAGGCCTTTAAATAAATTTTGTCGCAAGGATACAAGATCTTCGACTTC
>NW_016210546.1:0-1900 GCF_001687245.7 Rhagoletis zephyria
ATAAAGAACCGATGAGATTTTGCAAATTTTATGCGTTTTTTTTAAAAAAAAAGTTATCAAGCTCTTAAAAAATCACCCGTTACTAGAAAACACTATATTTAATACACCATTAGCACTGTTTCTGAAATATTTCTCTTTATTTTATCTTAAGACTCGATTCTTGGGACATTGGATGCTGTACCCGAGTGGCCAGATTGGAAAAAGGAAAGCTACCTTTAAACTCTAATAACTCGTAAACTATTAGCTTTCACAAAAAAATGTATATAACAAAAGTGTTTATACTGGTCGATATCTTTACGAAAGTGCAGCATTTAACCCATTAATGCAGAGTCTGTCATATATGAAACGCTTTTTAACCCTTTCAAGGCAGAGGCAAAATGGTTCTCAATATGTTTTCAACGTACTTTTTATTTATTTTTATTTTTATTTTTAATATTTTTGTTTTTTTATTTTATTTTTTTTATTTATTTTTTTTATTATTATTATTTTACTATGGAAAAATTTCCTACGATTAATATCTACGTCAACATGAGAAAATGCACGTTCAAAAGCATATTGAGAACCTTTTTCCTCTGCCTTGAAAGGGTTAAAAAGGGTTTCATATATGACAGACTGCATTAAAGGTTAAATGCTGCATTCCATTATCTCTTTTCTAAGCGAAGATCTACGATTTTGAAGAAAAAAATCGTGGTTTGCCTATAGTGCGTCGCCTGTGGGCATTAGTTCATATATGTATGTATGTGCCATTTCTACCGTTATATATTTTTTGTCTACTCGGTTATTCCCAGGGGAATTCATGCTTTATTTAAATTTAACAAATTAAATTACTACACCATTTTAATTAATTAGTGTGTAGTCCAGTTTTGTTTTGTAGAAGTTTCGTTAGTATACACTTCAGTTTTTACACATCGAATATATCTGCATCTATACTATCTATATCTATCTATATCTATTCCATACTAATTATATAAAGAGAAGTCCTTTTTTTTGTAACAGGTAATCTCGCGAACGGCTGGTCCGATTTTCATGAAATTTTGTATACAAATAGCTTTCGGTAACCACCATGTTTTAGGCTAAAAAAATTTTACTTTTTTTAGGGTAGGTGGACCACGGACCGGTCTATTCGAAAAAATCTTATTATTGTCCGATTTGCATACAATTTAGTACGTAAGTAGCTTTTTAGCATATATTAGCATATATGACCCATTTTTTCCGGGAAGTGGTTTTTACGGTCCGATTTGCTTAAAATTCGGTGCGCGGGTAGCTTTTTAGCATGTATTAGCATATTTGATCAATTTTTTCCGAGAAGTAGACCAGGGACCGATCTATTCCAAAAAATCGCATTTATGGTCCGATTTGCTTAAAATTCGGTACGCAAGTAGTTTTTTAGTATATATTAGGATACCAGACCCGGCGAACTTCGTCCCGCCCAAAATTTTTATGTATTTTATTGAAACTTTTTGGTCAAACATTTTCACCACCAATTTACGTTTACGATTTTCATTAGCACATTTGTCTGCTAAGATTAAGGTTTGGTGGTCATTTGCCGCTTTAAATAACCTAAGGAAAGTGTTTATCCGTTCTTGATATTCTCCAGTTGTGCGGCATTTCATAACAGGGTTATTCGCAAAGCGAAATAAATTTTTTCCTCTTCACTCCCTGGCGGCAACAATGACCCGGTTCTATAGTGAATGTCCTAGAAGCTTTACAGTATAGTAGGTGGCAATTTCAAAATGGGTGCGAATCATTGTTCTACAGAAATGCAATATACATATACTTATTTCAGACGAAATACCTTAAAAGTTTGAACGCNCCGTTCTTGATATTCTCCAGTTGTGCGGCATTTCATAACAGGGTTATTCGCAAAGCGAAATAAATTTTTTCCTCTTCACTCCCTGGC
>NW_016210547.1:0-1900 GCF_001687245.7 Rhagoletis zephyria
ACCATCCCCTAAAGTTTGGCACGTTACTTCTGGGACACCCTGTATAACGGTAATTTAGAGAAATACAAAATATCGATAAATCAGTAAATATTAAAGCTAATTTATTCAAAATTGATGCTTGCAACAATTCTTAACCAAGAAATACGTTTGTGATAAAATTTTGGAAAATGGGCGTGGCACCACCCACTTATGATCACATATATGTATCTCGGTAACCGTTCTACCAATTTGTACCAAACTCGGTAAGGTTATTGTGCTTGCCACATAAAAGCAAAACGTTGAAAATTATTGAAATCGGACTAAAATTGAGGCCGCTTTTCATATAACGGTAAATTTCAGAACTGCTTAAAACTTCAAAATTTCGAAATTTAAGGACTCTAATTTACTCAAAATTGATACGCCCCGGCTTACCATGTAGCGGTATCTTTCTGAAAGGTGAAAGTCATATATTAAATACGTGCGCCGGGTATTTAATGTTCGGCTCCGCCCGAACTTAGACTTTCTTACTTGTTTTATTTAATAAGTAATATTTTTTTTATAAATGTCTAGCTCATTGTACATACATATAACATCGCGTAATAGTAAATTTTAAACACAAATAATAATATATTCGCGAAACCATGGGCCAAATATAGTAAAATTGCGTTTTTAGTTTTTCACTCTGACGTCAGTAATTGAAAAATGATTTAAAAAATTCATAGAAATGTGCTTAGAGAAGAAGTTTGGGTATAAAATTAATGAGGAAATCCTGTAGAGCTTAAGCATATTCATGTTTCTAGTGTAGAAGTTCTGGTAAATATTGAAAATGTCATTTTAAAATTTTATCCTTGAAGTTTCGCAATATTTGTTCGAATTTCATTCTTCTAACTTTGTCAGCTTAAAAACTACCNAATGTGCTTAGAGAAGAAGTTTGGGTATAAAATTAATGAGGAAATCCTGTAGAGCTTAAGCATATTCATGTTTCTAGTGTAGAAGTTCTGGTAAATATTGAAAATGTCATTTTAAAATTTTATCCTTGAAGTTTCGCAATATTTGTTCGAATTTCATTCTTCTAACTTTGTCAGCTTAAAAACTACCTATTCTAAAGAAATTTCCTATTGCATTTGTTACCCATATTTTTATTCTACATTGCATTGACTTTTTTTTAATAATTTTTGGAATTAATCATATCTTTGAAATAACAAAGTTCTTCAAAATAAATCCTGCGGTCAGAGAGAAAAAATAAAAACGCCACTTTAAATAAAAAAGTAGGTTTCAAACCATGGTACTATAATTACAGGTATAATATGTTATTAGTGTTTTTAGAGTTTGGATAGCTATTGCATTAGCATGACTAATGCAATAGGAGCCTTGGTTTGTAAAGCGAGGCTCAAAACTCGGCAGACGAGCAATTAATGCCCTTTTTTGAGCTCAGTAAAATAACAAGACAAGCAAGTTCAAGTATAAAACTGAATCTGAGTTTTTATTATAAATTTTCCAACTTATATACTAATTTACAAATTATCTAGAAATTATTTGACAAATCTTGGNGCTATTGTTTACCTTTTAAGTACGGTCAAGTACCTTAACAATGAACTGTATGTGGAGCAAGTGAAAATACTCATGTTTCACTTCGCTGTATGTCTTTGGGTATATGTATGAAATGTTTGTTTACCATATGTGTCATGATATTTATGTGTGTCATAGTTAATTATGGAAAGCAATATCTTAGGGATTTGTTTTCTTGGTTTTTACAAATGTTTGTTTTTTGGTTTTTTCTTACAAAAATATTGTGTGATGTTTTTGTGGAAAAACTGAAATGACTGTACATCACACCCTTACCCTTAAGATAAAATTTATGAGATTTTGAACAAATTTAAATCTGATTACAAATTAATAGTTTTGATTTTTTTTGTTTTGT
>NW_016210548.1:0-1900 GCF_001687245.7 Rhagoletis zephyria
GCTCCCATAAGAGGCATCCCGCAAGCCTCCTGTAGGAGTAATGAGAGAGCAATGATAACGAAAATTTTACATTGCCTAAATAGATTTTGCTATTTATTTAATTTTTTTATTTAACTTTTTTGTCACGTGCACGTGTGCAATATTACAAGATCTTAACAGATATATGTACGATATCAGATAAAACATAAATGATACGACTTACATAATTGCTAAATTTTAGAGTTATATTGCAGATAAATCATATGAAAGTAAAATATAATAATAATAAAACGGTAAGACAAGGTTTGAAATATATGCACCTACATATATACACACATACCTATATACTCGTACATGATTTCCTGGGTGTCAAGGATGCTTGCCTGTTCAGGAATCCACCAAGCGGGGAAATTGTAAAGGTGACTTTTCCCAGCTGACATCTTTGTCGCCCATGAAATGTTTAAACCTGTGGGTCATACTTACATAAATGCTGACACTAATTTGCGCAATCTGAAAAGTATTTAACGGTATATGTATAGGCGCGTCTGCTAACACCAGGCGCCTAAATACATGCTATGAACTGCTGCATGTGCAAACATTTCCTTTATGCAATTTATGGAATTTTTGCACATTCATTTCTCAACTGCCATGTAATCGAACTTTCTTAAGTTTTAATTAGATGGCACTTCAAAGTATGCTCGACCTAGTCTGATGCATCCTCCGGACACTGCTTCCGAAAACTTTTGCGGACTCTGCATGGCTTACAACCATGCAGAGGTGGTAATAATTGATTACCATTGGCCACAGTGCCTACCCACTACTGTTTGGTCCAATAAATATTTTTTTATATACATACATACATGTACATAAGTATACTGGTTTCCCCTCTCAATGAGTTATTCAGTATATAAGTAATACAATACTTCATAAATTTAAACAAATTAACTTATTGTGTCCTCCTTATGCTTCTATAAGAAATATTTTCTCTTGTTTTTTTTCTATGATAAATGTTTCCAAAAACACAAAATTTCTTTTGAACGAGGTGCGTATTGCTCCCCTATCAATCAAAAACAATACTCTTTGATTGCTCGCTTAGGTGACATCACTTTTTGCTCCAAAACGAGTATTAAAGGAGTAAAAAACCAATAAATCTCTCTTATTGCTCAGAAATCAGGTCAAGGGGAGTACTCTTTTATTCCTCACATAGGGAGATCTCCCTTCAAGTTCTAGTGGGTGGATACCCGCTGGAGCCTTGGCTGCTAACACCTCATAGGTCGACGGTAGAGAATTCTTCTCATAGCAGATTCCATGAGGTTCCACGAAATATTATTGAAAGGACTAATGCCGTTTTGAAAAACAGATGGAAATGTGTCCTCGGCGCTAGAGAGCTGCATTATTCGCCTAAAAAAGTTACAAAAATTATTTACGTGAACAATTCTACATCAAAAAACTAATTTCGTAAAGTATGTCGCTTACGTTAATTTCGCGGTTAGGGCTCGATATCGTGAAAATAACGTCCAATAACTACAACCGCAGTGCGCCAAACAGATGTGAAGTAATTAATTTGAGAAAGAATCCTTAATCTTAATGTGTATATATATACATATATGGGGAAATTTTTTGAGATGGGGACATTCTGCGTACTGGCATATTGTTTCCGAGCAAAGCAGCTGCACTGCCAAGTGCGGTTTCTGTACCTTCGTCAATACTATTTTTTTATATGTATAAATATCAGTAAATAGTTATTCACAAAAAAAAAAAATACGGTTTAATGACTAATTTACTTGCTAAAATCGAGAAAATCGGGAAATTTCTAATGCAACTCGCATAAATCCTGGAAAAAAAATATTGAAAATATTGAAAAACACACTGTCACAGAATTTGGTTGAAGAACGCCCTATCTCAGAATTCGGTTCCAAAC
>NW_016210550.1:0-219 GCF_001687245.7 Rhagoletis zephyria
TACATAGTTTTCGACGATTTTCGTCGTATTATTTCAGCATGACAGTCAAAAATGCAGATGTCGAGTCGTAATATTTAAATACTATAATAATTATATGGGCTTTTTATTTTTTTTCGTCTGTGGACGTTTATTTTAAGACGAATATTATTTACGTCTTCTTATAATAATTATATGGGCTTTTTATTTTTTTTCGTCTCTCGGGACGTTTATTTCAAGACG
>NW_016210550.1:338-1900 GCF_001687245.7 Rhagoletis zephyria
TATATATATATATATATATATATATATTAAAGGGCTTTCCTTTTACGTGGTTTTGGTTCTTTGAAAAGGGTTGCCAGATGTTAAAACTGCAATACGGTTTTATTTTGCCAAAAAACTTTTGCCACATAACAGAAATTAAATTCAAAATATTAAAATTATTTAAAAAGTTATATGAGTTATAACATATGAGTATCAATCCAAATGGTTATGATTATTTTATTTTTTAACTATATATAAGAGGGTTGCCACCTGTTTAAAAAATGAAACTCAAATAATTGATGGGAAACTTCTTAATCGAGTTTGGAAATATGTACTTGCGTTAAAAATATAACGCCACTGGCGACGGGGAAAGGCAAAGTTTAAATCTTCGAACTAAAGATTTCAATGCACCCTTACGTTATACATCCATATTTTAATATATCTTATAGCTTATGAATATTTAAATTAAATAAGACTTCAAATAATTGGCAACCCTCGTCAAAATATTATTTTCAAACTAAAAGCTTCCAGCTCTTTCGTTTAATTTTCTAAATCCCTAATTCCCTTAATTCAAGCTCAGTTTGACTTTTTAAACGACCCTCCTACACAAGGCCGTATTTAGAAATGGGAGGGGTTTTATGGGTGTTCTGACCCCAAACCCAATGATAACATAACATACCATGACATAAGATAACATTAACAGTCTACACGACCTAAAGCAGTTTTCTAGGTTCATCAGAAGATGGGTACTTTTGAAAGTTTATAAATCAGTATGATAGCGACATTTAGAAGAAGAGTTAACATTTTATGCTATTCAGTAGAATATAAAAAGATTTTGCACTGTGTTGGTAGGGGACATGAAACTACTTTAAATACTGGTACGTAACCCACCAAAAACTAAAAATCGAAAAAATTTTACATAGAGCACTTTGCAACTACTCGAATCTTCGTACAAATTTCGAGCCATTTGAAAATTATACTTTATTCTACTAGAATTCAATGGGCAACAAAACTGCATACTCAGAATCTAATTAAAAAACTCGAAATTTTTACGAAAATTTGTTGAATCTTTTTTTAAATTACATAAATTTTTAAGGCTGTGGCACTCGATTGTTACATTTGTACAGATTGTTATATTTTTATATTGGGCTATTATTACTAATTTTCGTGATTGGGATAAAGAAAAATATTTGGGTATTCACACAATTGGGATACGATTTGCACCAAATTTTGGCAAATATCCAATCTAAATTAATCCAAACCAAAATTAAATAACAACAAAAATAATATTTTAAAACTTGTGAAAATTTGGTGCAGCTATAATTTTTTCGACTACTGTACAATGTACAAAAAAAGTGCAATTTTTCCGGCGGGATTACCAAACCTTGTATATTTTAAGACTTCTACCAAAATATTTCGAAAAATAATAAGATTTACGTGAGCTGGACCGGTTTAAAAATACCTCTTAAAATTGAGTTTTTTATTAATAAAAATAGTTTCTTAAAGGATTTTTTGGAAAAAATTCTCCCAGATAACAAAACAGTTTAAGCTTAAGAAACCTATATAAAAATATTAAAAAATTG
>NW_016210551.1:0-1900 GCF_001687245.7 Rhagoletis zephyria
CCCCCCCTCTGAAATCAATCACAGTTTGTTAAATACGTTTTGAGAAGAAGATTCTTGGAGCAGCTTTGCCAGTTTGGCCTTTTTACCGTCATTTTAACGTTAAATGATATAGTGTCGATCAAAATTTTGTAGGCCAACTCAGAACTCCACAATACGTATGTACGTAAACAATGAAGTTGATATACATACATAATACGTATGTACGTAAACAATGAAGTTGATATACATACATATGTACATAAGTCGGCAAGATCGGTTATATAGGCTGCGTTTCTTTATACATTCCGGATAATCCCATTTCACAGCCGGAATAAACAGAATGCGTTTGAAATATACGTTAACATATCATCAGGAACGTTCTAAAGAATAAGTAAACAAAAAAGTTTATTCCAAACGTTCAGAATGAATAAAGAAATGCAGCCATAGTGCCTCGAACCAAACTAAATTTATTAGGTCAACTCGGAACTCTATAATATGTATATCTAAACGGAGTTTCGGGCCTATATATGTTTAGACTATTTATTTTAAATTTGTTGTCCATATAATAGTGCAATGTGGGCTTCTTGGCCGATTTTAGGTTCTGTAGGATCCGTTTTCGATTCTTTTGGAATGGTTTCTCAGCTCGTTTTACTTATTTTTTCAGTTATACTGAGATCATTTTCCTCTTCTTCCGGAACCATTTTTCGGTAAAAGTTATAGCTGTCATTTCGGAGATCATTACATCTCCTCATTAGACTTCTTTCTCTAGAGTTCAGCGGGAATCGAACCGGTATCACTCGATTTGCAAAGCTAGCACCCTAACCGCTGGGATTAGCACACCCCGCTTCATTCATGAACGCATTTAAGGACCTCATTTCCACTGGAGAAAGCTATGGGAAAGTTAGCCTAAGCGGCTATCACCTGTTTAAAAATACATATAAAGGAGTGGCCCGGCGGTGAGAGACCCGTCTCGAATGAACACTATATTTACTAAAAAACGCAGCATATATTTTCCAAATACGTATAATTTTCTTTATTTAAGTTTTTAGAGCCCACAGTTAAGTCTAAACACCTACCATTTTATGTAGGTAGATGTGGCTGTCACACAGATAGGCCACGAGTTGAAGGCTCGTTGTGGTACCGGGACTAAGAGTTTTCATTCCCCCTTGCTAAACGATTTTGAATACTTGAGGAAACTTGTCAGACACCTAGGGTTTAAATCTCCCAATTTGTCAAGGTCACTAAAGAAAGGGGACCACAGAAAGCGCAATCAGCTTCTCGATAATGCCGGGCAGTTAAAGAGAAGGTGGAGAACTGACTTCTCCTTCTCATAGGTCTTGCAACTTCTGCAGCATTTAGGGTAAGGCACTCCGTGCCGTTTTACGTGTTATCCTATGTATAAGGTCTGTTAGAGCACCAATTGTATGGGATGTATCCTCCCTCTTTAGAGAATATTAGCTTCGAGACCGTTTTCGATCCCACCATGCACAGTTTGCTTAGAAACTAGGCCAAGTTTGCTTTGAAATTCGACAGTTCGTAGTTTGCATCCATCCAAAAGCAGCAATGCGTTCTTTGACCGGAAGAATATGCTTGGTCGTACACANCATCGACGTTTGCCGTGATCACCCTGCACAAGATCATTTGCCTTATAAACTTCACCAGAGAACTGTCCACCTCTAGTCCTCTAAAGGCCTGTGCTATGGTCTCTGAGTTTATATTGTTAAAAGATTTCTCAATGTCTAGAAAGGCTACAAGACAGTAGTCCTTGTAACTGGAGGATTTTTCAATAAAATGGATGGGACTTTCTTCGAAATCCTGGATTTAAATACACGCATAAACAAATTCATCGATGTAGTCGTTGTTTTTAAATTTTATTAGGCTTTTAGTGAGTAATCCACCGACCGAAAGAAAATGACGTAGG
>NW_016210552.1:0-1900 GCF_001687245.7 Rhagoletis zephyria
TTAATTGGTCAACAAAATACAGCAAATTTTATTGTATTTGCATAAATTAATAACTTTATCTACAGCAAAATCAATAATATTAAGGGAGTTGCAATCAATCATGATCGACCGTCCTTCATCCCTAACTCCCAATAGTAGCCAATTACTCATGCAGGCAAATGCTACCAAAAGCACAACTGACTGTCGACTCCTGCTGCTACCTGATACAGTTTTCCTTTTGTCAAACAGTATTTACTTCACTCCCCTCTCTTCTTCTCACTTCTTGGTCGATATTTTCTTGCCTGCTAATGGACTGTGACTTTCTATGGTAACTTGCTCACTTACTCAGTAGATCGTCATTTTCATCGAATAGACTAGAATAAAGGAGAGAGTAAACTCTGAGATTTTATTCAAGCAAACTGTACCGCCAAAGGACAAATTAACATTCTAAATGGACCAATAAGCAAATCTGAGCACACTGGCTTTTACTGTGATATACCTTTTGGCTGTCAACTGAATATGTCGTTGAAGTAGAACTGTAGAACACTAGCTCCAAAGTGCATTGTCAGTCATCTCTGCAAAGCACATTAATGCAATTTATTATTAATCAAACATTGGCATAATGTACAAAAAGTGTATTCGATGATGATGCAAAGTTCTTCTGAACCGTTAGTATTGGTTTTTTGTCAGCTTTTAGAATAGGCATTTGCAAATGTACAAAGAGCAAGAAGTGCATGTTCCGAGCGAATTAAAATATTTTGAAACTGAAAGTCAATGATGTAGCTGGCTTTGGTGTTGTGTAGAACTTCAACCATTTGCCCAGATGCTCTAATTGAAAGTGTCTATCAGGTTGTTAGAGCTTTTATTAAAGTGAACTACAATGGCTGCGTTGTGACCGCCACCATTTTCCACAGTAACCTTTTCAAAAGCATCACTAGTGCCTGCAGGACTTTCAAGTTCTTGGCCAATAGACTCGATGTGAAAGAGAGTATTCTCGCTTTCATTTTCACTGTCCAGTAACTCTGTTTGAGAACTAGACTTTTGATTTGCCTTTATTGCAAACGCCTGTGATCCATTGCGTAATGAATCGAAAATTCGCCCACGTTTTCTACCCTTTTTGCTTGAGTGTCGATTCCCAAATTCACCAGCTCTATCCAGACCTTTTTTGAGACTAGGCGATGAAAGGAGATCACTGGGCAGTTCACCAAATGACTCTAAATAACTTTGGGGCAGATCTCCATTCAAAGTCCTCCAGGCTGAAACATCTTTTGAGTAAGCTTGAAGATTAGTGACTTACCAAAGTAATTGAAAAAGGCATACCTAGGTTCTGTGTAGATTTAATTTCAAAGTCGAGGTTATCCACATTTAACTGTACTGTTTCGGTTGACGCTGGAACGTAGTTGCTGCCACAGAGGCCACTACCCTCGTTGACCACATCATGTTCACCATTGTGCAGTCCGTTGCTCTGACTGGGATTATCAAAGTCTCCAAACTGATCAAAGCCTTCAAGGGTACCACTGACGCTTTCGTCCGGAGCGTAATGGCTCAGATTTCGATTGCCACGAGTAGATGCCTCCTCGTGTTTTAATGAGCTTTTTCGTAATCCAATCATGATGACGTAAAGGAGAGTGTACAAAACTGCCGATCCTGCGGAGAATGTACCCATAACACAGAAAAAAAGGCCAACCCAGGCTAATTTGAAACGAATGTAGAACATGACACCTGAAAAACAGGGAGAGAGTCACTGGCGATGAGTTAGGGACAGAAGGGTGAAGAGGCGTACTTACCGAAGGAGAGCATTGCAGCACCGACGAGGAAAAGGCACGGAGTGAATAGGCAGATATTCTGCGAAGGATCACTTGGTCGTGTGTCGTTTTGGTACAGTCGAACATGTCCTTCTGACATAGGGCCTGAATTGATG
>NW_016210555.1:0-1899 GCF_001687245.7 Rhagoletis zephyria
TCTCGCAACCCAATTGTAGGTGAATACCTCCGCTACTGTTTTAGCTTCCTGGTTTGGAATCGGGTATACCTCCGGCCATTTGCTAAAGTAGTTCATAACCACAAGGACGTATTTGTTTCCCTGTGCGCTCAAAGGAAATGGACCGGCCACATCCATGGCAATCCGCTCGAATGGTGCGCCTGAGTTATACTGCTTCTTCTGGCCATGACTTCTGGATTTCGGCCCTTCAGCTGCAATACACTCTGCGCAGTTAGCAATCCACTCTGCGACCGATTGCCGACAACCAACCCAATAGTACCTCTGCTTGATCTTCTCCAGGGTTTTCGTGATTTCCAAGTGCCCTGCACTAGGACCATTGTGGAATTCCTTGAGTACATCCGGAATTCTTACCCTTGGAACTACTGTTAGGTTGCGGGAGCACTGGCCATTTTCGCTTTCCCATACCCTATGCAAACAGCCCGATATTAATTTCAAGCTGTTCCATTGTGCCCGGTACGCCTTTGCGGTGGGGCTTTCCGCTGCCATTTCCTCCTTAGTTGGCCTTTTGTCCACCTCCAGTCCATGCATCAAAAGCTCCAGATCTGAGTCCTGCTGACACTTACGTAGCTGTTCTTCCTTCCACTCTTCCGCTGGTGTTATTGACGTTAGACGGACGTCTATAATGTCCTCTTTGCCCTCAGCTTTTCAGCAGTGTTTACATTCCAGGCTACATGGTCGACGGGACATGGCATCAGCATTTCCGTGGACACTTCCCTTTCGGTGCTCAATAGCGAAGTCATAACTTTGCAGTCTCTCAATCCACCGAGCTAGTTGTCCTTCTGGATTCTTAAACAGAGACCGAAAATAATTATTATTCTAATATTCAGAATCAAAAACGTCGCCTTGTTTTAAGAGAAATTTTTTTCATCCTTGTATAATAATTATTTACGAGAAATATCTTTTTTCGTCTCGCGGGACGATTATTTCAAGACGAATATTATTTACGTCTTCTCATAATAATTAAATGGGCTTTTTATTTTTTTTCGTCTCTCGGGACGTTTATTTCAAGACGAATGTTATTTACGTCTTCTCATAATAATTATATGGGCTTTTTATTTTTTTTTCGTCTCTCGGGACCTTTATTTCAAGACGAATATGGTTTACGTCTTCTCACAATAATTATATGTCCTTTTTTATATTTTTCGTCTCTCGGGACGTTTATTTCAAGACGAATATTATTTACTTCTTCTTATAATAATTATATGGGCTTTTTTATATTTTTCGTCTCTCGGGACTTTTATTTCAAGACGAATATTATTTACGTCTTCTCACAATAATTATATGTCCTTTTTTATTTTTTTCGTCTCTCGGGACCTTTATTTCAAGACGAATATGATTTACGTCTTCTCATAATAATTATATGGGCTTTTTATTTTTTTTTCGTCTCTCGGGACCTTTATTTCAAGACGAATATGATTTACGTCTTCTCACAATAATTATATGTCCTTTTTTATTTTTTTCGTCTCTCGGGACGTTTATTTCAAGTCGAATATGATTTACGTCTTTTCACAATAATTATATTGGCTTTTTATTTTTTTTCATCTCTCCGGACGTTTATTTCAAGACGAATATTATTTACGTCCCACATTTTTCTTAATAGAATTGGTACACTTACAGCCGATTTCACGAAATTTTTTAATTGCAATTTAATTGACATTTAATTTAAATTTTAATTTTTATTAAATTTTGCATTTAAGTTTTACTCCTTTCACCAGTACACACTTTGCCTAATTCAATTTGTCTGGCATAAATGAACTAATTCAGCTTCGAAATTGAAATTTGGCGAAGTCAATCGCCATAGCATTTATAAGAATACTAGCTTATACCCGCGGGTTTCACCCCGCGCTTTTATATAAATAG
>NW_016210556.1:0-1899 GCF_001687245.7 Rhagoletis zephyria
ATATTTATATAAAAATAACAAAAAATATTACGAATATTAAAAGAAAAAACAATACGTGGTCATTTGTTCGAGTCACTGTAGTTATTTATGAATAGAACGCACGGACATGACAGACAAAAATTCGTTGCGACAGTCGCACAGACACTTTAGTGTTAATAGAAATACACATAGATCAGGATATGGAATGTGTAATCTATGCAGATACAAATTTTGTAGTTACGTACATATTTACATACATACTTAGCTCCGGAGCTTCTAGTTTATCGTTTTTTTGTGAAAGGCTTTCGTCCCAAAGAAAAAAAATCATCAAGCTCCTTAACAAAATGTCTATCCACGGGTTTGACTTATAGGTTGGGTAAGGTTCACGTGGTTGCTGGTTAACTTGAGTGCACACTTAGGCCTATAAATGGGCCTTTTATGATGCCACAGATTTCTCGAAAAACTTGTCTATTCCTACTTGGAGCAGTTTGTGGAGTCAGCGAATCTGAGCAGCTGCGGTAGGTATGTTCAACTTTACCACTGCGCTTAGATCGTTTAAAAATCCTGTGCCCATACATTTTTGTCGGCGCCTACATATTGGAAGTTAGGTTAGGATAAGTTGTATAGTTTGCCCCAGACAAGGGACGCACTTCCACAATTCGGAGATTGCCCGTTATGATACCACGAAAGCTGAACGGAGACCATTAATTTAGTCCGTGAAACGATTCGAGCTGATCAGTTTATTACGAGCGCAGCTAAGTAATTTTAAAGCCTGAGCGCTCTTCATGGTTAAACAGGAAGTGCGTCCCAAAATGTTTCCATTTTAGCCTCGCGTGGGCTGGGCAATCTAATAGGAAGTGTAAAGATGATACCACCTCATCATCCCCCCTCATCTACCGCTTCTTGATGGCAGCTATTTCCGCCTGAAAGACACTGCAGAGGTCCGCACGTACCTCTCCTCCTCTGGTACCGAGTTGAATATTTTCAGAGCTGGAGCGTCGGTGTCCATTCGAACGACATGGCCGAGCCAGAGGATCTCGATGCTGACATTATTATCGGTGTTAATGCTGGTTTCCAAGTAAACGAAGTTCTCTACTTTCTCGAAGTTATAACTGTCAACAGTGACGTAGGTGACAGAGAATTAAGGACTAGTTCGAGATAATTTCCCTCCCTTTTCGGGGCGTTTTCAAGAATATGTCAGGACATTTTTGTGACATGCTCGAGATCGTTTCGGGACTAGTGCACTTCTATTTGAGGGGCATTTTGGGATTAGTTCTGGACTATTTCGAGTATAGTCCAGGACCATTTCAGGAACATTTCGGGCCTACTTCATCGCCATTTCAGGAGCAGTTCAAGATTATTTTAGGTTCACTTTGGAACTAGTTTGAAATAATTTGGGACTTGTTCAGGAGTATTTCAAGCCCATTTTGGAATAATTTCTGAACCATTTAGCTCTAAGCTATTTAAGGACTATTGCGGGAGTAGTTCCGCTTCATTCCGGTACTAGCTCAGGCCCATTTCGGGACTAGTTTAGGACTATTTCTTGGAACATTTAGGGACTAGTATAACACCATATCGGGAACGTTTCAAGACTTATTCGATATCATCTCAGGGACAGTTTACGGCTTCTTCCAAACCACTTCAGGTCTACTTTAGGACAATATTGGGACTAATTCGGAATCATTTCGGGGCTCTCAAAACTGGTCACGAAATTGCTATACAAAAAAAAAAATTTTTTTATCGCATAAAAATATTTCTCTTTCGTAATTTTCAAACAAAAAAATGGTGCAGATTTAATTTTAAAATTTCATAACCGATAATCTTATCTCTTATATAGAGGAATTAGTTTTTTTATGTATTCATAATCACATCACGTACAGTGACGAGCAAAACTGTAACATGATGTAACACTTTTTATTT
>NW_016210557.1:0-1899 GCF_001687245.7 Rhagoletis zephyria
AGGCACTGGCACTGGCTGGCAGGTGCAGGTCAAGCTAAAGAAGCTGGTGACCTGATTACCCCGTGCACAAAGTCCAGTTCAGCTCGTTGGAGAATCTGATCGCCGGCGTCGAGGACGCTGACTACCAGAGGATTCCGGGTTGATAATTGTAATTTTAGTTTAAAAATCTCTCCTCTACTGTATTCTTTTTACACTGAATACCTTGGAATTGCCTGACAGTAAACACACACATTGCTGGATGACGGCTTGCGCAGATTAGTGTCACCTTTTACCAGTTCACCTGTGAGTTCTGTGACTACCGTCTCGCCGCTGATGGTGATCTTGGCGTGCTTCAGGAGTGCGCTCTGCCAATGTCCTGGCATCTGCTGCGTCTGGGCACTGGCTGGCAGGCGCAGGTCAAGCTCAAGAAGCTGGTGGCCTGTTTCAGCAAGCACAAAGTCCGTTTCAACACACTTCGTCACTTTGCCTGCCTCTGTTTTTATTGTTCAATGAAAAAAGATAAATGGTTTAAATGGTTAATTTGGTTGATATAATAAACACCAACAATGGGTCGGATTGAAGATGTCTGGAGAGAAAGAGAGAATTCACTCAGCATAGGGAAGGATAAGTAAGCAAGCTAAGCTTGGCTAGTCACAATAGACTGCCGAATTTAAGCCCTCGTGGTGCGGGTCGACGCTGTTCTGATCAACAAACTCCGTTTGCCGATAGAGGCTCCGCGGACAGTTGGTGAACATTTCCTCCTTAAAGGGCAGCTTCACGTAGAAGGGACTAACAGTTTCCCAGAGGTATTTGAGTTGGGGCAGTCGGGAGAAGGCGGCCACCCGAGCCAGTCGCAGACACCGCTGCATTGGTCGACCGTAGGCGGCCTTAAACTGCCTCCAATCAGGTGGTACTGGGTGGTCGCCTCGCCAATGGGCGAGCTCTTCCGGTTCAATCATGTAGTCACAGTCCAGACAGCCCACGCCAATGTGGATCCAGAGAACCGTCTGCACGTTGGGAAAGAGCACCTCCAGGTGCAGCTGCTTGTAGTCGCGGTGGCTAGTAGCTGGAAAGTGCAGTCTGCGTGGGTGGTTATTAAATGAATATACAACAAAAGTGACCGTAATCACCACTTACTCTAGAAACTTCACACTGGGCATCACAGGCAGTTGATCAATGTTCGCCGTTTCGGGAAGTGAGAAAAGGACCGGGTAGGAGAAGATGCGCAGATTGATGAGCTCCTGGAGAGAGGCCAACGACTCGACCAGGCGACGAATGCGAAGTGACTTCAGGCTGATNATAGTCGCGGTGGCTAGTAGCTGGAAAGTGCAGTCTGCATGGGTGGTTATTGAATGAATATAAAACAAAAGTGACCGTGATCACCACTTACTCTAGAAACTTCACACTGGGCAGCACAGGCAGTTGATCAATGTTCGCCGTTTCGGGAAGTGAGAAAAGGACCGGGTAGGAGAAAATGCGCAGGTTGATGAGCTCCGTGAGAGAGGCCAACGACTCGACCAGGCGACGAATGTGAAGAGACTTCAGGCTAATGTTCAGAGTTTGCAGGTGAGGCGACTGGCGGGCGAACCGGGCCAGTGCCTTGTACTCGGCCGCTGAGTCGGCGCTGAACTTGCCGTCGATTGAGACAGAGCGCAGACCGGTGGCGACCAGGCCAGGACCGAGGGAGACCAGCGTCTTTAGAGTGAGAGGTGTCTCCCTGACGTACAGCTCGAGAATTTCTTGTTCATTTGGTTGTGGCGGTTGCTGCTTCGATTTTAAGCCTTCGCCTGCCACAGCTTTATCTCCATCACGCAATCGAAAAAGTATCTGTTCAAGCAAACGAGCGTCGGCGGCAAAGCTGTTGTTGTTGTTGGAATTGCTAACCTCGAGACGAGTGCGAAACTTGAGCCATTTTAGGCG
>NW_016210558.1:0-1899 GCF_001687245.7 Rhagoletis zephyria
TTTTGACACTTCTCGGAGCGAAGCAAGCAACGCAAGCCTGCATTGGGCCTTAAGTATTTTGTTGACTTTGCCAGCAGGGAGCAAAGCTTTTCGAAATCCCAGCTCAACATATGTCCCAAGAAAGATTAAACGCTTTAGCTGTCTTATCTATCGAAAACAAGATTTCTATTCAAATTGACTTGTCCAAAACTAATGAAATGCTCAAGCCAAAGCTAAGTAAACTTTTTTTAATTGATATCTCATAACATTGATTAATTGTAGTAAGAATTTGGAATTATTTTATTTCGACTATTTTCCCAATTGATTATCGTATAAGAAAAAGAAACCTAGGTAACCGGGTGTCATTGCTTCTAAAGCCGGCCCTCTGTGTATTAGACAATTTTCTCGGTAAAATGAGATAAATTTTTATAAAAATAAATCGAAAATTCTATACTCATATACGCCCGTAGCTCTTATATCGCTAGCTTATAGTAAAAACTTGCCAAGTCCATTTCGTCAAATTTTACAGCAATTTTCATCAAGTTTTTCGCAAAACTTTGAATACAACATTTTACGTGTTTAAGGCAAATCAGAACTGCATGCGAATCAGAAGATTCGATCTTTATAAAATGATTTCGTTTTATTTTTTATTTATTTTGGCCTTATCAGATTTTCAGTGCTTCTTTTGGACTTAGAAAGTTTGCAAATTCATTCAATACAAATGTGAAAAAAATTAAACAAGTACCTTAATCCTTTTTCGAAGTTATTTATTTTTAATTTCTTATGCTTTCTATATAAAAATTTACACACTAACATAAAAAATGGCGAACCGATACCTGCCTCCCCTTCTTCATACCGACAACGTCAGCAGAGAGAACTTGTTGGTATCACACGATGCAGCGACAAAAAAAATGGTGCCTTCTGCAGACTGCTAATCCTCTCTTTTTGTCGATGTCACAAAAATATTTTTCGCACCGGAAAAATTTACCTAAAAGTATGTAAACGTACTTAAAAAGTAATTATGTATTTTTATGTGCATACATTTTTGATATTTGGTGGACTGCCTCTCTCTTCGATACCACATCTATTTTGGGACTTAAATCTTTTCCATTAAAAATTGCCTTGGAAGGAATTTCCCGAGCAATTGAAACCAAACCTAATGAAATAAAATATATTTCGCTACGGTTCAAAAGGACCTTCAAGTTTCAAATTTTCGATTCTAAAGAACAGGTACAATTCTAAATTGTATTACATCACTATTTCGCAGCATATGTTCGCTTCCCGGAAAATTTTTACACACTGTTCGATATCTCTTCCAACTGCAGCTTCTCAAAGTCGTTGTAAAAGTATATGCGAATCTTGGCTGGATGGATACGTATCCATACGTAGCAATCAAATTTCCACGTTTCGGCCAAATATAAAAATTGAATACATAGAATTTTATGGATAAAACAATCTCAGAAATAGTTATTGTCTTTCGAGACCTATAGTACTATATATATTTTAATCCTTCCATGATAGGACATTGAAAGTCCCAATTTTAAGGGTGTGTCGCCTTAAACAACAATCTGGATGAGTATTCTGCCGAAAACCGCAATAAAATTTACATTTGTGCAAAAATACGAATTTTGAAACCGTGCTACCTATCTTGCAGGAAAATGGCGCTAATATCTGAAAATAATCAGAAATAATCAATCAACAACTTTCAAAGTGCATAGCAACAAACTAATTATTTAACAAATTATTATAAGCATTCACAGCTCTGACAAAAACCATACGGCATTCTTATACATACAAAAATAAAACAACATTTCTGAAATTCTCTAAATCTTTTCATACACATATATACATATATAAATCCTATATAAATCATAAAGTGATTTTCTTGATAATTAAATCATCAACAACAAAACTTAAATC
>NW_016210559.1:0-1666 GCF_001687245.7 Rhagoletis zephyria
CGCCTACCTCCCATATAACGGTAATTTTCAGAAAAACAAAAACTGCGATGTTTTAGTAACTACTGAAGGTAATTCACTCAAAATTGATACTTGCAATGAGTTTTAGACGAAAAATAAGAATATGACAAAATTTTGGCAAATGGGCGTAGCCACGCCCACTTATGGTTACATGTGTATATCTTGGTAACCGCTACACCAATTTCTTCCAAACTTGGCACAGTTGTTGGCCCTGGTACAGCATACCAACTGGCCGAAAATTTCTAAAATCGGACAATAACCACGCCCACATCCCATATAACGGTAATTTCGAGAAATACAAAATCTTCGATAAATCAGTAAATATTGAAGCTAATTTATTCAAAATTGATGGTTGCAACAATTCTTTACCAAGAAATACGTTTATGACAAAATTTTGGAAAATGGGCGTAGCACCGCCCACTTGTGATCACATATATGTATCTCGCTAACCGTTCTAGCAATTTGTACCAAGCTCGGTATGGTTATTGTGCTTGCCACATAAAAGCAAACCGTTGAAAATTGTTGAAATCGGACTAAAATTGAGGCCGCTTTTCATATAACGGTAAATTTCAGATATGCTTGAAATTTCAATATTTCGAAATTTAAGGACGCTAATTTACTTAAAATGTATACACCCCGGCTTATCATGTAGCGGTAGCTTTCGGAAAGGTGGAAAACATATATTTAATACTTGCGCCGGGTATTTAATGTTCGGTTCCGCCCGAACTTAGACTTTCTTACTTGTTTATTATAGTTATTTTCGAACTTGTTTTCTTAATATTGAAGAACGATTTTTATTTAATAAATATTGCTTTCTGTGAATGAATAAACGTTTTTTTTTTGTCAATGAAAATGAATTTAGATTTGTGTATGAGAATTTTGTTTGAAAAAGGAGGGAAGAATTAAGTGCATGAGTTAGCAACACTGGTTGTAAAAAATAGAAGCCACAATGACACCGTTTTTAAAACCGTTCTTCTTGTGTTGTGACTGTTTTAGTTGCAAATTGAATAACGAAAATTTCCAGCTAAAACTTGTGCGCAGTTATAAAAAATGTCGGTCGAGAAAGCCAAAAGTAGTTTCCTTTGGCAATTTTATGAAAAAGTGGACGATATCTTTGCAAAATGTAATATTTTCATAAGTAGAATCTCGTTTAAAACATCGACAAGCATTTTAAAAAAGCATATGGAGTGGAAGCACCCGACTGTGCAATAATAACAGCCTATTGTAAGTTTAAGAAATATTTTTATACATTCTTATATACATATGTATGTACGCATGTGCTTTTATACCCGCACACTTGTGCACAAGGGTATTATAACTTTGTTCACATAACGGTTGTTTGTAACAGGCAAAACGAATCGAGATAGATATAGACAAATGTATACATAAATGATCAGAATGAAAAGAGAAATCGATTAAGCGGTGACTGTCTGTCCGTCCGTCTGTCCGTCTGTCCGTCCGTCTGTGCACACGATAACTCGAGTAAAAATTGAGATATCTTAACGAAACTTGGTACGTGCCCTTCTTTCTGGCGTAGGACGGATGGTATTGAAAATGGGCAAAATCGGCAAATAACCACGCCTACCTCCTATATAACGGTAATTTTCAGAAATACGAAAACTGCGGTATTTTAGAAACTACTGGAGAT
>NW_016210559.1:1691-1899 GCF_001687245.7 Rhagoletis zephyria
AAACTTGTCACAGTTGTTAACCTTGGTATAACATACGAAATGGCCGAAGATTTTTAAAATCGGACAATAACCACGCCTACATCCCATATAACGGTGATTTAGAGTAATACGAAATCTTCGATAAATCAATAATTATTAAAGCCAGTTTATTCAAAACTGATGCTTCCAACAATTCTTGACCAAAAAATACGTTTAGGATAAAATTTTG
>NW_016210560.1:0-1899 GCF_001687245.7 Rhagoletis zephyria
AGTACTTTAGACCCCGACTCGTTTACCAGCATGCTACCATCCACCGTTTGCCAAGGGTCAGCAGACTCCCTGGCCGAGCACCTAATGGCCGATATTCGCGCAGCATGCGATGCTTCAATGGCCAGGAGAACTTCCTCCACGTATCGTCATGCGGTTTACTGGTGGAACGATAACATAGCGGACCTGCGAAAGAAATGTCTAAGATGTAGACGAAACGCTCAGAGAGCTAGGGAAAGAGACAACTTCGTGGTACTTCGTGCGGCTTATAAGAGTACACGCGACGCACTAAAGAAAGGAATTCAAGAAAGTAATGCGTTTTAGAGCTTTGCGATGATGCTGAACGGAATCCTTGGGGCTCGGCTTACAAAATTTTCTCAAAAAAGCTGAAAGGCAGAAACATGAATCCGACAAACGCTGCATACCTAAAGTCCGTTGTGGAGACACTATTTCCTGTACAGAGGCCGTTAGTGTCCACTATGGATGGTGATCCGTTGAGTGTTGTTGACCCTGTAACGGAAGAAGAAATCACACTCGCAACAGCTAAAGTGGAAGTAAAGAAGGCTCCTGGCCCCGATGGCGTGCCCAACATTGATCTAAAGCTTGCAGTCCAGCAGTACGCTTCCTCATTTCTACAATTTTTTAATTGATGTTTCACGAATGGAACTTTCCCTCAAATCTGGAAGAGGCAAAAGCTTGTTTTAATACCTAAGCCTACAAGTTTTTAATGGATGTTTCAGGAATGGAACTTTCCCTCAAATCTGGAAGAGGCAAAAGCTTGTTTTAATACCTAAGCCTACAAGTTTTTAATGGATGTTTCAGGAATGGAACTTTCCCTCGAATCTGGAAGAGGCATAAGCTTGTTTTAATACCTAAGCCGGGTAAACCTCTGGATGATCAGCCAAGTTTTCGGCCTATTTGTCTGCTAGACACAGCAGGTAAAATCTTGGAGAATATAATTGTCAAGCGTCTCCACAGGGAAGTCCAAGAGAAAGGGGGAATATCGGCAAACCAATTCGGGTTTAGAAAAGGGAAATCCACTGTGAATGCGGTAGCAGAAGTCATTAACTTAGCACGGGATGCAACGAGCGGTACACGGTGGCTGGGAGAATCAAAAGAGTACTGCGTGATTGTTACCTTAGACGTAAAGAACGCGTTCAACTCTGCCACCTGGGCTAAAGTACTCGATAGACTGGAGAGTATTGGAATTTCTTATTATCTTCGAATACTAATACGAAGTTATTTCCATTCGCGAGTGCTGCGGAACGAAACGGAGGAGGGCCTGCAGCGGGCTAAGATAACAGGTGGCGTTCCACAAGGATCCGTACTAGGCCCTTTACTATGGAACATTATGTATGATGGAGTTCTTCGTACTGAATTGCCCGAAGGATCATCCATAGTAGGTTTGCTGACGACATTGCGGTAGTAGTGTCTGCTAAACTTCTTGATGTCATATACGAAAAGGTGCGATATTCCGGGGTTGTAAGTCCGCTTAGACAGTTCTCGTCTGCAGTTGATATTGGAAATTAAAGCTGAATGATCACTTTGCGTATAACACATGCTATGTTTCCATTCAGTGAATCTATATAGCCCGGAACTGATAAAGGTCAGGTCTATTATTGACCCAAAACCGTTTCGGCTAAAGCTGTGTTCAGATCCCGGGTTTAGTAGAACGACGCACAGTGGTTCGGATCGCAAATCTAGCCAACAAATCTGGACGAAACTATTTAAACAAGTACTCGTTGATGGATCTTTACANCAACAAATCTGGACGAAACTATTTAAACAAGTACTCGTTGATGGATCTTTACACCACTTATTACCTAGGGGGATTTTTGGGTCGCTGATTACGAATCTGAAATCACTTATCAAAAATTCAAAATGGCGGATCCAATATGGCGG
>NW_016210561.1:0-1899 GCF_001687245.7 Rhagoletis zephyria
TTCTGGACGAACGCATAACTAAACAAATCAAGGATGAGCTGCAAACGGAGTTGGATGATGTGCGCGATGATTTGGCCTACGACCTGGAGGTGGCTGAAGTTGGTAAAAATAAGTTGTATAATCATTTTTTGAAGAAATTAGAACATGTGCCGTTTACGGTGAGCGGTATTAGGTGAGTGTAAAGCTTGGAATTTGCTTTGATTTAAAATCCTAATTTCGAAATAATTAAATTATTTTCAGCAAAGATGTAAGTGTCACCTCGTTTCGTGTAGAAAAACTTGGAGAGGAATTTGAGAAAATCAAGGGTGAGATCGAGGAGCGTTTGCTGCTGGAGGCAGCGAA
Source organism: Rhagoletis zephyria (assembly GCF_001687245.7). Lineage (NCBI taxonomy): Eukaryota > Metazoa > Arthropoda > Insecta > Diptera > Tephritidae > Rhagoletis > Rhagoletis zephyria. The sequence goes on from NW_016210561.1 coordinate 343, forward strand.
GCGTAGGTAAGCTCAAGGGTGTGTTTTCTATAAAGTTGCAGCGAAGAACGTGGTAAACCAAGAAGCTGGCATTTCATCAGGCAGACTCAGTTTTTTTTTAAAAGCTTCCAATACGCAAACGATATTTAAACAATTAGGAACTAAGTTCCCTGTCAGCCATTGGAAGAGAATTTTATCGCCTATTGCAACGATGTCATTTTCTCATCACTATTGGAAGTTATTTAAGCGATCGGAACTCATTTCACAACGGAGAGGAATCCGCAACGGCGATAAATTTCACAGAAATGTCGTTTCGAATTTGTTGCTTCCGCGATAAAAAATGCTGGCAGGGTTCTTTTTGGTGTGAAAAAGTTACGAGTAAAGATTGAGAAACTTTGGGGGCGTACATAAATCACGCGATACATTTTTCAATCCTTTTCCAGTGGTAGACCATTCAATTAACACTTTGTTTCGTTGCGAACCACAACCCAGACATAGGACAATGTATGTATCTGCAAGCAATTCTTAGTAGGAGGCCACAGACGTGGACACCCGAACAGACACTTGCTTGCAGAGGAGCCCTCGCCAAGGTACGTCAGAAAGCATTCATACGAACTGACGTACGAAGTCCAGAGGTTCATAAAGCAACCTCTTGACCGGACAACATATCGACAGGCCTTGAGTGGCATTTACTGGGAGTTGGTCTCAAGTTACGTAGACGCCAGACATGTGAATGCACACAACCACCTGACGTGAACGAGCCGGAGCTTCGTCTTTCTCGGGAGACTCGGACTACAATAGCCCAACTTCGCTCTGGCTAGTGCAGCAGGTTGAATTCGTACCTGGGCAGGCTAGATGCGGAAGTGCCCAATGCGTGCCCAGCATGTCGAGAGATAGCCCATGATTCGAATGGCCTCAAAACCCACGCAAACCCTATGGGCGGACCCCATAGAAGCTGCATGCTTCTTGGGTCTACTGTTAGTTGAGCTTGGCGACAACGACTTAGAGACTAGCCGATTTGGGCGGGGTTATTGTAGCCGCTAGCCGCTGTAGCCGAAGGACGACACCACAAATTATTAACCGATATACACCGCGACATAGCGCGAACCAATCTGAGCACTGCCGTGATAAGAACGTTCACGACGGCCGCTCATCAATCATAGCCACCGAGGAAACGGAATAACTGTAATCGGGCTGGTGTAGCTGCCTTACGAGATCGAGTGGCTTCGTTTGGCTCACNTGTTGATTACTCCTGCTACTCTAACAATATAATATAAACCGTCCCTCTCTCCCTCTCTTAAATGTCACGTGATTTATGGACGCCTATATGCAACTGTCGTCGTGTCTTATATTTTTGGCCTTACTCTTTTGGTTATATTTGACTAAACTATTCAAAAAGGGTACAAAAATACACTTTTAACGATTTAAGGCAGCTTTTTTTTTTAAATTATCTGCCCTTCAAATACATTTTATAGGAGCAAAATTTGTGTTTAAAGGGCAAATAAATTTTTAAGGCTACTTAAGAAAATGACCCTTCGCCATGTATTTCGAAAACGTAAAATATTCTTGTGAATGTTT
>NW_016210563.1:0-1899 GCF_001687245.7 Rhagoletis zephyria
CTCTCTCTCTCTGTGTTGCTGCTGGTGGTTCTCAAAGCTTGGACAAGTGTTTTCTAATTGGAATGAGAAAGGTAGTAGAGCATCTTTCCTTAGTTTGTACTTTTTTCGACAACCATTTCTATAACCTTAAACTCCCTCTTCAAATATTCCCAATTTTCAACAATCAACCAAAAAATGCACAGGATCTAATCGTCACCCGTGGCAAGCAGTCGTTGATCTCAGCCAATTCCTCCTCCTCCTCTACTACCTCATCACCCCCGACGGCGACGTCCAGCTCGTATCACCACCACGACAGCAGTTTACAGTCGTCGTCGTCACCTTTTGAACAGGGACCTTATCACCCCCACAACTCAGTCAGTGGACATCATAGTCATAGTCAAGGACAGCATCCTTTCGGTCCTGGTGGTCCCAGTGGTGGTGGTGGTCATCACCTCAAGTCACCGACCACCACCACCACTTCACACTTTCACAGCACCGATCCATGGGGCCAACCGCCGTCAACCTCAAAGCATCATCAACAACATCTTCATCAGCATCAGCAGCATCCGTTTCCCAATTCTCCCTACCCAAATCCGCCGTACTCTTATCCGCCGCAAAGTTCTCAGCCACTCATCACTGGTCACCAAGGTCACCACCAAGGTCGTGGTGGTCGTCACCACCACCACCACCACCAAAGTTCGACCCCTTATCAGCCTACCTCGCTGCTGCAGGCGCAGAACACCGCCCTCCTCAATGAGCTGCTGATGACCGAGGAGGATGAAGAGCTGATTGAAGGCGGTGGTGAAGGCGGAGGTAGAGGGGGTGAAGGAGGTACTTCTACCACTTCGGATGAACTCCGCCGAAAGGTGGTCGAGGAGCTGGTGGTGTCAAAGTTGACTCCAGAGACCACCAGCTCGCCGCCGAACATTAAAAAGGAGGACTTTGGCGAGGAGGTTGAGATTGAGCATCGAGGCTTTGGCGGTGGCCACCAAAAATCAGGCTCAGCGCTGGAGGCGACGGCGGCGGAGGAGGACGAAGAGGTGGAGGTGGCCGTGCCCAACATATCAAACATGCCGGGGCCGTTCAGCTCATATCATCCCCATCTTCATCACCCTCATCACCACCACCCTCACCACTCTTCAATGCTGCCGCTCTTTGAGGAGGACCACGAGGATGAGGAGGAGGAGGAGGAGGTGAAGGAGGGCATCATATCACGAGGAGGAGGTGGAAGTTCTCAAGGACATCACCAACACCTGATGACCTCCCGAAACGCCTACGGAGCCCATGGAAGTGGGGCTTTCCCGCTGCGCCCCTACGAGTCCCACTGTCTGGAGGTGATCAAGAAGGTGCACCTCCTCTTTGCGGAGAACCCCGTCTTTGGCATTCCCATCGTCGGCTTTGCCGACAACCTCCTGACGGTGTTCAACAACCAGGAGTACCTGATCCAGGACATGATCGCCTTCACCAAGTCCATTGGCGGCTTTCAGTCGCTCTCTCCGGCCGACCAGACGGCCGTCTTCAAGCGAGCCTTCCCCGATATTCTCCTCCTTCGATCGGCCTACTTTTTCCACTTTGACAAGAACGCCTTCCTCGCCAGAGTGGTAAGTGGCCAACTTTTTGTTTTTTATCTAGAAAGATTTAGATTTTAGAATCAAAAAGTAATCAAAAGATCACTTTAAACTTTTTTTATTTCTAAAAATACGCGTTCAACTGAAGTACAAAAAAAGATTATCTTGAATGGAGCAAAAAAGTACAACATAAATAATTTGACGCCAGAGTCTCCCAATAATAATAATAATAATAATAAGTAGAAATGGCGAGATTTGGGCAATTAAGAATTGTAGGAAAAAGTTCAGAAGACAAACAAACAAAAGTGAGGAAAAGAGAATATCACTTTAGAAAAGTGAAGTGTAAATTTAG
>NW_016210564.1:0-1899 GCF_001687245.7 Rhagoletis zephyria
GCTAAATAAAAATGTGTAATAAATTAAAGTGTACTTAAAAGTTTTTTATATTATATTCATGAATTCATTTTATTATTTTGACTCCCAAAGTAGTTGTTTTCGTCCATAATTTCACTAGTATTTTTCTGTCTATTTTGTACTAGTATGAGACTGGTATATTTCTGACCGATATCTGACAATTGCCATCTCGTAGGACATCCCCATGTTAAAAATACCAGTTGATTGCATGAAAAAAAGATAGTTGGCTGACTAGTTGGGCATGCGGTTCATACTAGTTGTGAAGTAGTTTACAACTAGTACATTTGACTACAGGGTAGTTAGGACTTAGCATAAATCCTGCCAAACCGCCGTCATTCCTTTTACTGGGAAAAGAGCCCTTCCGGGCATGAGGAACATAACCTTGGAGGGGGTCGCGGTTAGCGTCGCCAGCGAAGTGAAATATCTGGGACTAATCCTAGACACCAAACTTCTATGGAAGAAACATGTGGACGCGATCATCTCCAGGGCCACGAAAGCGTTAATGGTGTGTAAGCGTCTGGCGGGAAAGTCCTGGGGTTGTACGCCCAGGATCCTGAGATGGCTTTACATCATGATAGTACAGCCAATGATCACCTATGGGGCGGTAGCCTGGGTTTCTAGAACTACTCTAGCCACGGTGAGACAATCGCTCCCCAAGCTACAACGACTGGCATGTGTCTGTATAACAGGAGCGATGCGCACATGTCCGACGACAGCGCTGGAAGTAATCCTTGAACTTGAGCCTCTTCATATAACCATAGAGCAGGCAGCCAAAAGAACTCTGCTTAACATTGCGAGAGAGGGATTTGGAAAAGGTAGCCCTGCTACCTAGAGATGACATAGGAAAGACCATAGTCTTTGAGAAGAGATTCAAAATAGAGCTCTGCAGTAAGTCGACCTGGAGTGTTTCCGCTTTCGAGGCATTACTTCAGGGTTGCACTCTGCACTGGTACACGGATGGCTCGAAGACCCCAGAAGGAATAGGTGCTGGAATTGTGGGACCCAGGGCCAGGATTTCTGTTCCTATGGGGAAATATCCGAGCATCTTTCAAGCAGAAGTCTATGCTATCTGCCTATGTGCGGATACAATCATGGGTAGAGGGTATAGAAACGAGAGAATTATAATCCTTAGCGATAGCAAGGCAGCACTCAAGGCCCTCATATCCTATGAGGTCAAATCGTCGCTGGTCCTGGAGTGCATTGAGAAGCTTAACTCCCTGGGTAGACACAATAACATCAAGTTAGCGTGGGTACCTGGTCACAGGGGAGTAGAGGGTAACGAGGCGGCTGNGCCCTTCATAGGATAGGGTCCCAACACTCTAGGAGAGAGAGAATCACTATGAGGGAACTAAACTGGCAAAGATCGTCAGGAATGCGTCAGGCAAAGAGTTTACTGGGAGGTTATAACAGAAGGAGATTCCAAAGCTTAATTGACCTCCAAAAAGGGCAGCTTAGAATCATAACAGGTATCCTCACAGGACACTGCAGGCTGAGAGGACATCTATATAAGCTGGGGATATGGTCGAGTGACCTGTGTCGGTTCTGCGACACTACCAGCGAGACACCTCTTCACATCCTCACCGAATGTGATGCAGTCTGCAGAAGACGTGAGAGAAGTTTAGGCTCAATGTGGCCACAGCTTAGGCACATTATCTCCCTATCTCCTAAGGCACTGTTAAATTTTCTCAGGGAATTAGGTTTAGAGGAGGTATTGTGAAGAGTGGAGGGCACAATAGACCAATAGGTCGCGGTGCAAACCTCGTTTCATTATCTATCTATCTATCTAACTTTCCGTTCTATTGTTCCAGTTTTGCTCTTCAGTGTATATCTGGATCAAATAAAACACCTCTTTGAGGTAAAAGTTTCGAGTGACGAAAGCTG
>NW_016210565.1:0-1899 GCF_001687245.7 Rhagoletis zephyria
CCTATGAGGTAGGGATTCTGGTGCAACAATTGGCAGGTGGCATAGGACCGGAACTCATACATCCCGGAAAGACAATAAGCGCTCACATCTAAAATAAATACATACATACCATATGGATTTCACCTATTTTTAATAAATCAACTTTTCTAGCCGATGTTTCGTCAAATCTGCCATCTATGCAAAAAGTGTTAAAATAATATTGCCACACAACGATATCATGCCTAAAGATTACTTACATGCATATGCCTTCTTTATAATAAGTATGTAGTTAAACAAAAAAAAAAACAACATTCATAATGCCTTTCATTTCTTTCACAACTGGTTCTTTCTTATTGCTTATTGTAAACAACTTTATATGTACTATTGTTATACTTGAAAACTGCCTTGAACATCTTAAGTAGAAGATTATTCATATAAATTTTGAGTTGCATGTTTGTGTGTACGTTAATCGAAGTTTTTTTTGTAAAGAAATGTTTTTTTCTGCGTACATCGCGATAACGTTAAAATCAAAATGTTGACACGCCTCCCATTACGTTGAAATAGCAATGTAAGATTTATTTATTTTAAGTATTAAAGCTCATATATAAATTAATTAAAGAGGAATGTTAAACGTTATTTGCTTGTATTTTTGAAGCAAGGACAAAATAAAAGTTTAAAATTATACATACATATAATATATTATATTTATATGGTACATGGGTATTATAATTTACAGAAGGTAGTGAGAGCATATCGGAGATACATATTTATATGCTGTTCGTTGCTGGTTATTATTCTGCTTATATGCAAAAATGCACTACCGGAACCGGTTAATACTCTTTCATACAACAGTTTTGCGACCTCTGCTTAAGTCAGTGCATGCTGTCATCCAAAGTAATCGCATGTCACAACACTAGTTTAGAGATCAGAATCGTCAATGCCAATTCCGATAAGTCTAAACAAAAAATGTTGTGTGGGGAATATAGCAAGCTTATACTTATGGGTACGTCTAAAGGCCCGTCCACATAGAACTTTGGCGTTGCGTTGGCGTTGGCGTCGCTTCAACAGCTGACTATGAATACATGAATTCAAATGCAGCCGTCCACATAGCCAAAATTTGGCTACGCTCACGCCAACACAAAGCAAAAAGATGGCCAACTCTCAACTTTTCACGTGCGTCGCTCGTCAGCTGTTGCAAATAAATAAAATTATGTGAAATATTTTTCCTTTTTAATAAAGTGCGGGCAAGAAATATCGTTTTTAATGCAATTATTGATAAGAAATATTAATTTATCTGTCGTTAGTATGTTAATTTAGTGGCCCAAGGATTCACTGCCAAGCGTTCATTGTAGCAAGCATACTTTTAACGTGCGTTCTGTCAAACCAACGCCAACGCCAAAGCCAACGCGAAAGTTCTATGTGGACCGGCCTTTACTGAAAAATTGAATATACAAATTTTGACTGCAGCAGCTACTATTTGCGATTACGTGAACGTTCTCTTTATCCCAATCAGCTTATACGACTGACATAGGACGTAATTTTCTTTCGTATGGTTTTCGATCCGTGAACGGATGTTACAATTCGAGCCCTTTATATGACCGACCTACTATAGTTTATTAACTTCTACTCCCATCTTTAATAAACTCGATATTATCCGCTTTATCGAAGTTCGCTCATTCCTATATAAATTGCCTTGTCAGCTAAACGGGGCATAATTGGCTGATGCAATATATCTTTCCAGCTATTATTTTGCTAAAAAGTGGTTCCAAGAAANTTAACTTCTACTCCCATCTTTAATAAACTCGATATTATCCGCTTTATCGAAGTTCGCTCATTCCTATATAAATTGCCTTGTCAGCTAAACGGGGCATAATTGGCTGATGCAATATATCTTTCCAGCTATTATTTTGCTAAAAAGTG
>NW_016210566.1:0-1899 GCF_001687245.7 Rhagoletis zephyria
AGACTACCTTTACACTCTCCTCTTCCCTGCTAGTCGTCTAATCCTTCTACCGTTTTATTGACTTAAAGCATAAACGTTTTCTTGGCTATCTTACTTGCACCACTTATCTTATTGATGCAGATTTGTTGTGTTCATGAAGGATTTATAATGGACCCAGATTAAAAGAAGAAATCATCAGTCACCTCATAATTTCGTTGGTCACGGTTTTTTATTTGCTGGGAACCCAACTTAAAGGCTATGAAGACCTCTGCCAAGAGATGTGCCTGTCCAGTAGGCATTCTCATATGTAGACAAATTGGTCATAACCAGAAGTCTTTCTTAATATTGTGGAAGAAAAAGTAAGTCTTATCAGTCCAAAATCGTTTGGTTTCGCATGGGATGGCCTTCCAGCGTTTGAAACAAATACAACTTTTAACAACATACCATGTGTCATCACAATAATTATACCCATTTGGCATCTATAAATTCCTAAAAGGCCAACGGCCAACTAGACGTAGTAATAGCGGTGCTTGAATTCACTCTGTAGCAACTCAAACATTTGCTCACCAGTTGCCGTCCAATCGCCGCTCGGCTTCTGAATCCTCATCACAATTGCCGTATTCTTCGACAGAACTTTTCTCAAGCGAATGCGCTTCGACTCAGCTTCCGACTCAGAGAAATTTTGGCGATCGCGGGTCTAACACTTATGTCGAGACTAGCCAGAATTTCGCGGATTGATTCTCCGCAGTGATGCTCACCGTGACTTCATCATTAACTTGTGTGAGTAGATTTTAAGGAATGATGTTCATGATATGCCATAGATTTTAGTCCGCACAACTTGTTCTTAACAACTCAAGGCTCGTAGACACATATTAGCTCGTTTCTCTCGTCGTTGTGGTGCAGGAGCAGAGCTATAGAGGCTGTTTTTGAGTGAAGGAGGCTTTCCTGCATTACTCATGCCCCCTGATCGGGGACTATAAACGCCTCGACGACGACCTCGTCCCATTTTATTTTTGCGATGCTGCTAAAAGCACGTTCTCGAAGTCATTTGACAATCGCCGATAGACTTTTCGTCACCAGCCATAGATTTGCAGTACTTTTCCATGCCCTCTTTCGAAAAGGTATCGCGGATACCTCTTGGGTCTCCAAATTTAGGTCGTGACAAGTCGAGAGTAGAAGCCGTAGCTATCTACTCCTCCCTCTCAGCTAAGATTGACAGAGACTCCTCGTTTAGCTCAAACGTCTCCATTTCATCGCCTCGCTGACCTTCACTTCTCTCCAGTCAAGGGATGGTAATCTTTCGTTCGAGATTTGGAGGAGTTATAGGATCTTATGCGGTCTTGAAGCATTGTCTTGCATCTTCTGAAAGCCTTCTTGTTTCTAGTGGCGTTATTTTTTCAATAAAATCAAGTAGGAATTATCTCTATTTTTATTAGGCTACTAAACAAAACTCTAAAAATATAAAATGGAAAAATAAGTTTACCTTTATCTGTCCTCGAACCCGAGCCCTACTTACTGAACGGCAATTTACAGCTCTACTTCTCTTCTTGTATTATACACCCGCAAAATACACACCAGGTTAGGGTGCTCCAATTCTTCGTCGACAGGCTCCCTTCCGCGTGGCCTCCTGTGGATGATCGCCAGGAGAGATGCTCTCTGGGGACATCACTAAAAGTCCTCAGAGCCCGTGGAGGGTTATGAAGACTATTGGAGTCAGTTGTTTTTGGTATCTTATCTCTGAACGCTGTATATTGGAGGCCAGCTCCTTGGAAGTTGAAGGAATCGGTTAAGGGTGTTTCGAGTTAGCCCCCTCTAAGTCCGGTGATTACTCAAAAAGCGAATGCATCTTACCCTCTCAACCACAGCTTTTATGTCTCCTTTCCATTTTTTTTTTGTCTGTTCCGTAACCTCGTCTTGAGG
>NW_016210567.1:0-1627 GCF_001687245.7 Rhagoletis zephyria
TGATCAGCACCTTTGAGTCCTTCAAGCCGGTGCTGACGGCGGCCATCAAGGAGCAGCTGGTGTACGCCTTCGAGATCAAGTACCTGCAGCAGGCGTGGTCCTTTGTCTACCGGTACCTTCGAAAGGCTAACGACGTGGGCTACCTCTTCAACTTTGACATTGTGGTCAATCCGACTGCGGTGTACGGCTTCGGGAAGGCGGACGAGCTCCACCGGTACTGCTTCTGCAAGTCGATGATCACCACCACCAATGTGACGGCGGAGAAGGCCAAGGTGGAGTACGTTCACTGTGAGCACTGCTACTTTAACCAGAAGCCCAAGAGCAAGTAAAGGAGTAAAAGAACATAGAAGGAGCTTGTTTTGCTTTGATTTGCTATTATTTATTTATTGCCTGTAATAAAGTGGTCCAGAATATGTAATAATACTATCAGTCAAAAGTTGAACAAGATGTGAAGCAAACGAATAAATAAAAGGGCTGGTGCTGAACTGAAAATGATGATGTGCTACTTTTTGATCGAGTCATTATCTTTGGTCACATTCACAGTGATTGTAATTTGTGTCTGGCTGTTTTGCTGTTGTTGTTGTTTTGACTTTTTCCCACCTTTTTTCCAGTCTTTTTCATCTTTGACTTGCCCTTCGACCTGACCATTTTTGACTTGCTGATTTTGATGTGAATAGAGCTATCACCATTGCTGCCTGATGAGGAGGAGGAAGAGGAGGTGGTTATGTTGATGGTGATCTTCTTGGTCTTTCGACGACGACGACCTTTGCCGCCCATTTTCATCTTCTTGCCATCTTTCATCCAGTCCAACTTAAAACTCTGGTTGATCATCTTCTGTTTAAGACTGAGCTTCTGCGTTGCCTTTAGCTGTTTTTCCTTTCTGACGTCACCTTTCGAAGCTGGAAAACCCTTTTTGAGCAGCTCTGATTTTACACTCTTCCCATTTTCATCTTCTTCTTCTTCATCATCTTCACAATCCTCATCAGATTCTTCTTTATCAGCTTGTCCTTTCATTGCCTCAATCTTTTCTTTTGAAGGACGCTTAGCAGTTTGCTTTTCAGAAGACGTCTTTGCCTTGCCAGGCTTTTTACCAAAAAGACGTTTAGCAACATCTTTTTTAGAATCTGATTTCTTTTCCACCTTAGGCTCCTGTTCCTCCTCCTCTTCTTCTACCTCATTTTCGTCAAGCTGCTCGTCAGCGTCATCTTTGGACACTGATTCTTTCGCGGCATCAAGTTTTTCATCTACAAGGCTCTTGGAAGTTTCTTTTTTTAGCTGTCTTTTTCACTTTTTCAGGCTTCTCATCAGTCTGACCTTTAGCTGAATTGTCCTTGGAAATTGATTTATTCGTTTCCTCCCGCTGGGGGGCCGCTAGGCCCCCCAGACCCTCCGCTATATTACTTTCATTAACGTTAAAGTTACTATGAAAATGATAAAAACTTAGAACTTTTACAACAATACCCCTGTACACTAAAAACATGCCCAGATTTGATTTGGTTGTGTATTAGAGGAAAAAGAAAGTTAATTTTAGTTAGGCCAAAATAATTAAACGTTCTTACTAGAGTTAATGATGCCCATGGTTTAAAAGATCAACTTGTTTAACCAGTACGTTACAACAAATTGGTTT
>NW_016210567.1:1749-1899 GCF_001687245.7 Rhagoletis zephyria
AAATTTTTTAAAACAATATTTTGGTAACCGGAAGTACCAAAGTCCAATTTGAATTTTGAACTTCCGGTCGATATAAATTTGATTTTTGTAAATTCAGACTTCTTGTAAAATTCTACCTTAATGTTGTACCATTTGTTTGTACATTGGACA
>NW_016210568.1:0-1899 GCF_001687245.7 Rhagoletis zephyria
GCTCAGCAATATTCGCAATGTCCGGCGCTGACAGCTGACGTTTTGGTTATATTTCACTCACTGTGACAACGCTCATCGGCAAGGCCGGCGCACAGTGCTTCCCTTCCATATAAAATGGTGGGCAAACATAGAATTATGGACGGATTTAATTGAAAATTCGCTCTTAATAAAACTGAGAACGATAAAATCGAAAATGCAATTTGTCTTTGGATAACATTTATACTTCCAAATGCGATTTGAAGTTAAAAATTTGGTTTCTTGTGGCATTTACATACATATAATTATGACAGGACTTGACCTGTAGATGTGCAATAAAGTTTTATTTTTTTGAAACGGGTTGCCACTTAATAAAAATTGTATGAAAATTATTTAATAAGTTAAATGAATTAGATATTACAATGCATTTATCAATTGAAATGGTTTTGAAAATGCTTTACTTCGAAATAACGCGTAGAAGGGTTGCCACATATGTAAATATCAAATTCACTTTAATTAGGGGAATAAGGCACCTGAAATATGTATATAAATATATCAGACAAAATAAAAAATAGGGCATTTTAGGCAAGAAATAAAGAAGAATTAATTTAAGAGGTTAATTTGAGAGGTAATGTATTCGTAACAAAATAAGAAATACGATGTCGCAAACCTTTGGTTTGACACAATTATTATTTTATTTTAACTAAATTTTACTTTGCAAACAGTGATATGGTGGTAAACATCTATTCATTATCAATTATCTAATTCCCTTAATTTAACTGAAAGCTAATTTTTTAAACAGGTGGCAACCCTCTGCATGTAGTTAAGTAGTAAACCCTTTTCATACTCATTTCGATTGATACCAATATCTTAATAATTCATTTAACTTATTAAAAAAATTGAATTTATATTTTTAACAGGTGGCAACTCATTAAAAAATTTATCTTATTATCTACAGGTGAAGCTTTTTAATCTGACACTTCATTTTTTAAAACAGAACGAATCGTGCAGATCTGTTGGCACTGACAAAAAACGATTTTATGAATTAGAAAAAGACGCATTCTTCAAAAAGTGAAAAAATTCAGCGGGTGTTTATTTCTTATTTCTAAAGTCAAAACCCCGTACTATGTCATAAAATAATACAAAATAACATATTTCTACACATATTTTTTATTCATTCCATTAAAACTTACAATTTTTTCGAAATTATGTTTTAATTTTATTTTTGTGTTTAATTTAATTCCAAAATTTTTACTCCTGTAGTTCTCCACTATCTATATGGAAATAAAAAAAAACGTCAAACCAACATTTTATTTCAAAGAATGTATTTTTGGCATTACTTTCCGTGAAGAGCTCACGCCTGGCTACGCTCTTATTAAAATTTCTAGTTTAAATTTTTTCGACTTTAGTGGCTTCCTGGCGGCATATAATTTATTTTATAGGGAAATTTCTATTTAATTCTTTTTAGTGGATAAATTGCCTTTACAAAAGTACCAAACACACAGTTCACATTGCAGACTACCATTTTTTTTCGATTTTTGCCCACTAAGGAGGCACTGTGCGGCGCGCTGAATGCGTAGAGCGCGAAGCAATCGCATGTATATGTACATATGTATGTGTGTGTATCCAATTGCGGAAGGGGAGACAATTCTTGGGGTTTGGAGGATAAAGACTAATTTTGAACGATAACCAGTGCAACGAGAAAGCCAGAGCTATGAGTTGCACAAATGCAAATGTATTGATTGGGTGTGAATACTTAACTCCATGGGAATGCAAATGGACATTAGGAGTCAGAGATACAGGAGGTCATACACAGGCACATACAAACGATAAGCCATTTAGGAAAATTCCTGTAAATGTAATTCAGAAATATGCATACTTGGTGGAATCAATGGCATGAACTGATAAGTGGATTTTAAAGCT
>NW_016210569.1:0-1899 GCF_001687245.7 Rhagoletis zephyria
CAAGCGGAAAAAATGGCTGTAATAAAATTCTTTTGTTTCTATTATTATTTTTTTTTTGTTTGTAAATTTCGTTGTAGTGCCGGGTATTTCGCTGTTGCCTCGCTTTTTCTTTTTTGTTTTGTTGCAAATTTTACGCAAAGAATTTTTATTGCCTTATTGTGGATACGGCGCCCTGTTGCTGCCAAATTGCTTGCAACAGCCACGCATTTAAAATGAGCTCTCCGCTAAGTGGCTGCGGATATCAAAGATATTTGTCTTTGATTTCAAATTTTAGTTGGCGTTTTGGCATCTACCCGTATTTACTTTTTGCCTTTGAATGGTGGTGAAGTGAAAAATGTTTTGGTAACTTGTTGCTCATCTGATGGCGCAAATTTTGCATAAAGTTTTGATGGCATTATTTGCTGGTCTGAGTTGTGAAGTTCAGGTATTTATTTAAGCTTTTAAACTTTGAAGAGTCCATACTTTTGGTTTAAGTCAGAACACTCGTTTCCAGTGATCGCGGTGCCACCACTTTGGTGGATGCACTCATGGACCCGTGAGGTCTCGCCTGCCTAACGGTATAGCTTTATGAGAAATAACTTCAGGAGGGAGCATTTCTTCGAGCGTGGGGAAACATAGAATTGCTCTCCTTTTAAATCTAGGCACTACTGTATGCTTAACACCCTTGGTAAGATCCTCGAATAGACGGCCGGATTGAGTAATTGCTCAAAAGTTTAAATAGACCTTCCAACAATCAATAGGTAACAAAGATTCAGGGATACCGTTACCAGTCCCCAATATGAAGGAAATTTTGTGCAATGATAGCACTGGATATTAACTTGCTTTAAATCGAGGAACTGGCCACAAATAATGGAAGCTGTTGAAAGCTTTCTCTTTCTAAAAAGGCTAAACTATGGGCGACGTCCGATAAATATCTTCCCTTGGCCTGAATACACCAAAATAGACGGCTATGCAGATGACATTAAATCGTGGCGGTACAATAAGATGAAATCTTGGTTGAGTTCCAAAACGTAAAAATAAAAGTTTAAGTGTGGCAACACTACTCAATTTAAACACATCACTGTGACGAAACCGAGATGATTTGTCAAATTCTGGTTTCTATATTTTTTGACATTTCGAGACGTGCCAAAGTACGGCGGCCAATGTCTTATGAAAAATTTTAGCTGACCAGTGGCTGAGTTGCATTGAAAAACTCCAGTGAACTTAATTTATACCCGGTAAAAAGGCTACTAAGAAGTGGGAGAAACAGGTGTGCAGTGACTATATACAAATGACACTGTGCATCATCGCAGGGGCGTATTGCCAAAAGTACAAACTTTTTCAAAACAATTGAAAAAAAACAGGAGTACGTACTTATTTTACAGTAATTTTCGTATGATAAGAGATACATTCTAGGTAACAAGTAATATTTAAGCAAAAAATAAAACCGACTTCAATTCTCATATAAAAATTTAAGATTATCGTTAATTTCTTCACGATCCAATTATTGGATCTAAACAGCATTAGTATGGGACCACTCTTGAGGTACCACCTTTCCGAAAAAAAAGATTGATCGAAATCGGTTAACGTGGTCCAAAGTTATGCGGTAACATAAAAAACAAGTATATATATTCTGACGAACTGATAACCTCCTTCTTTGCTTGAAGTCGGTTAATAAAGAAGATGATATGTTTTATTTACCCATTAATAAATCATTTTATTTTACAGAAATAGCCCAGATGTAAGAGCCTTCATGTAATTCTACTGCAGGTCGGCCACCATATTCGTTGAAGCAATGTCTCGATATAACAATCTGGATGGAATAGATTTCGCGAGATTTCCGATCTATTTAGTATTGTATTAGTGTAATAGAAATAGGATTTTTGTGAAAATTATAAAATTGATTGCATTATTAAAAAA
>NW_016210570.1:0-175 GCF_001687245.7 Rhagoletis zephyria
TTCCCTCCCCTACACATTACCGCTCATTTTGACCACCACCACCACCAGTCAGCACAGTAAAGTTGGTGGTTTTAGCCTCCTAGTGTGTCTGTAGCCTCCTCCTTCCTTCGAGGTTCAATTACCATTTGATTGCCACCACCACCACCACCATCATCAGTCGCACTGACTGGCGCAA
>NW_016210570.1:349-1351 GCF_001687245.7 Rhagoletis zephyria
TGTACAACAGAGGCAGCAACGGCACTTCAGCAAACCTGTTGCTTTGTGGCCAGTGCGGTTGCGACGCCACCGTTATTGCTGCTGCTGCTGCTACAAAGCTGCACAATGTAAAAATAGCACCACCAAAAGTTTGCAGTCTACTTTTGAACGCCTGCCATCGTTTAGGCTACTCAACGTTTTCAAGTTTGCCTTTCGGTCGTCGCAGTAGTCGGTTAATGTTTGCAGAAATTATATGTATATAGAAAAAACGTCTACTTTAAAAGTGCACTATTAAACGCAAATTTAAATTTCAATTTTTAGGGTGCCAGCAATTTAGCAGCAGTGGTGGTAGGCAAAAGTAGTGTTTGCAGTTGCAGTTGGCCTGTCAGTGGGCGACGGATACAGCTGACACAATCTAATTGACACTATCCATCAACACCGATTTGCTCCGTTGACTCGATCTGAGCTGAATCGCCTGATCCTGCGGTGTCTGTCCGACCTGCTGATTGATTTGCTCAAATCAGTCATTGCTGTCACTTTAGATGAGTGAATGAGTTGCATGGTATGGTCACGGTCAGTGATGCTGCTCGATGTTGATGACGATGATGATGATGATTGTGATGATGATGATGAGGTCACCTAGATGAACTGATGATGAACAGTAATGAAATTTCGCACTGAGCACACTATCTGAAAATTACCGCCACCGCCATCGTTGATGTTATCAATAAAGGAATAGTTTTGCTCAAATCATCTCTACTTGATGAGCTGAACTCAGAAACGTTGGTGCTCTACTGACAAGTGTGCTACTGTGCACCCAAACGATATGTCATTAACGCTCCAGTAATTTTAATTCAATCTCAATTTAAACTCGTTTTGTGGATGCCATTTCAAATTAGCGCAAAACATATTAAATTAAATGTGTTTGACAATTTTTAAACAAGAAGTAGTAGTAGTTTATGAAAGCAAAACACTGTTTTTGTTATATTTAATATTTAACAGAAGTTTTTGACAGCTGACTCG
>NW_016210570.1:1362-1899 GCF_001687245.7 Rhagoletis zephyria
TAACAGAAGTTTTTGACAGCTGACTCGTTTGTTTTTGACTGAAACAGTTTGTTTTTAATCAAAACGCTCGTTTAAATTGTTTGTTAAGATTTGTGACTAATCAACGTTTTGCTGTTCTGTCATTTGCTTGTAAGTGTTGACCACGTTGTTTAGTCAATCAAGTTGATAGGGCATTTTGATGACATGACACCAAAAACGTTTCTCATTTCCTTGTGTGTTGCAATCACAATTATTTTTCTTTTGAAAAAATAAAGTTTTTGTTAAGTTTAGTGCTAGGCAGTAGAATTGCTGTCACTTTTGNAATTATTTTTCTTTTGAAAAAATAAAGTTTTTGTTAAGTTTAGTGCTAGGCAGTAGAATTGCTGTCACTTTTGATTGGAACAAGTCGATTACTCCTCTCTTTTACTGCAAGTCAATTTGAGCAGCCAATGAAGCGAATCACTTACCTTTTTGTTGTCTGCTCAACAACAACTGAGCACCAAAGTGTACTTTAAGGCATGACACGGAGGCAAGCCGCGCTGTTTTCGGCTCCAGCAG
>NW_016210571.1:0-1899 GCF_001687245.7 Rhagoletis zephyria
CCGTTCTGCGTATTTTCCTATAGGGGATGGCTCGTTGGAGCACAGATAGTGTATCATACATCCTCCCTCTAAAAGGAATATAAAATTCGAGAGCTTTTTTGCTCCTGCCTAGGCCAAGATTGCCTAAAAATTCGACAGGTCATAGTTTGCATCTATCTCTCATTTCCGTGAGTATATATAAATTCTCCTAACATCCTAGGTTTTCTTAAAAGCAGCTTGTAATTAGCGGAGGGCATACCAATTAGTGACGCACAGAACCGAGGAAATGGAACAGGAGAACCGGGTCCGACCCGACTCCAAAAGAACCGAACGGTTCCGGCAGTATCAAAACTTGGTTCTAGGGACTATAGAATATATAGCCCGATCACTTCAGACCAAAATCGACGTAAGATTAAAAAAAAATTCCGGGAAGAAATTTTTTGATGCAGTTAGGTGTCTCCTGTTTAGGTGAACACAAATGAAAATTTCATAAAATCTTGGATTTTATGTTTTTTAAATTTGCGCGCGAATTTTTGCATTTCTCGCGAAAAAAGGTAAATAAATTTGTTGAGAATTCGATTCTCTACAATTTTCATGGCCTATCAATTTTTCAAACAATTATTTATTGCTAATAATATGCAAAAAAATGCCCAAAATTAGGCAAGTGGCGCGGTCTTTTCGAATTTTTAAGCAATTTCTATTTGAAATATGTGGCAAAGTGATAGAGGACGAAATTTCCGATAATAGCATTATTTATATGTTTACGTACGACGTGTAGATCTCGACCAACAACGCGCTCAATGCAGCGGAAAAGGAGAAGCTTTTTTCCACATCACCTCAGAGGTAAAGTTATTGGCGCGTTTTATTTTTATGTGGTTTCACCAGTAATCCTAATCCAGACATAGTTATTTTCGCCACAATAAGACTCTTTAAAATCAGAGAAAAGTCGTATTGATAAAAGGACTAATAACTATTTGGTAATTACAGTTTCAACTGACTGAAAATAGTCATTCATGGGCTTGGCCTATTGGTGAACCCACAGTTGAAAATACGCGCCAAAAAACACGACCTCCGAGATACTGTGAAAAAAGTTTTGAGTAGGTCTCCCCAGCCGCTGCATTGAGCGCATTGTTGGTCGAGATCTACACGTCGTACGCGAACATATAAATAATGCGTTTATTGGAAATTTTGTCCTCTACAACTTTGCCATTTAAATGTGCCACTTATTTCAAATAGAAATTGCTCAAAATTCCAAAAAACCGCGCCACTTACCCAATTTTGTGCATTTTTTGCATATTATTAGCAATAAATAGTTGTTTAAAAAAATGAAAGGCACCTGAAAATTGTAGGGAATCGAATTCTCTACAAATTTGTTCTCAACTTTTTTCATGAGAAATGCAAAATTAGCGCACAAATCGTAAAAAAACACAAAATCCAAGATGGCAGACATTTCCCATACCGCAATTGGGGGAAAAATTTTATTTTCGTATTCACCTAAACAGGAGACCCCAAACTGCGTCAAAAATTTCTGCCTGGAATTTTTTCGTTGAAAAAATCGAATGCAAAATTCACGCGCATATCGTAAAAAACACAAAATCCAAAATGGCGGACATTTACCATATCGCAATTGGGGGAAAAATTTTCATTTTGTGTTCACCTAAATTTCTTCCTGGAATTTTTTCGTTGAAAAAATCTAAAGTGATAGGGCTAATATGGCCGCCATATACATGAACTCGCCGACTTACACCAACTTTGTTGGTTTTAGTTTGTATACGTAGTTATTATGAAGTTCTGAGTTTATCTACCTTTTTTTTTGTTCGGTTCAAGGCACTATATCAAATAGCTGCTCTTAACAATACCACGTATTCTACGTTTAATTTTAGAGGCTGCAAATTCATTCATTCCATTTCATTTCATTTC
>NW_016210572.1:0-1899 GCF_001687245.7 Rhagoletis zephyria
CAGTTGGGAAATACAGTATTGTGAAAAATAATAGGGACACGACATTTTGGCAAGCTTTGCTCTTTTTCTTTCGTTTACTTAATCTTTGGTATTTTTTAAAAAATACAGCTCATTATCTAATNATAAAAATACAGCTCATTATCTAACAAAAATCTTTTTTCAACAAGATTTTACAAGAACAAGTAACTAAGAAAGGCGTTGATTTTTGATATTTTTTGCTGACCGTGTAGCGGTTTTCTTCCATATAAAAATAGATTGTGTTTATTCGTTATATGGAAGTAAATCCGACAAAAAAGTTAAAGTAAAAGCAACGTTAATTTTTAGCTACTTGTACATTCGTAATAAAAATTTTGTCGTTGTTGTAAAATCTTTTTGAGCTTTTATAATTTTTCTACAATTTTCAAACTCCGACTTATATGGTTTTTGTTAGATAATAAGCTGTATTTTTTGAATAAAAAATATAATAATCATTAATCAAACAAAAACAAAAACTAATCAAAATGTCGTGCCCCTATTTTTTTTGCCATGACTATATATACCAAAACATATTTTTCGGCATATTTAATTTGCTGAGAACAGTGAAAGAAATCCTCACCATTGGTGTATTAACCATACCAACCAATGTTGCCACTGCAGTTATTTTTACGTTCCAAAAATCCTACCAAATCAGTTTCCAAACAACCAATTTTTGTATCATCAGAACATGATATTTTATTTCGTTTCATATTTACTTTATGTAAAAATTTTAATCTTTGAGATTAATTCAATTTATATCAATTATCTTATGTCTAAAAAGTAAAAGAAAATGCAATGGATACCTATAGAACATATAGCATTTAGTAGACTTTAGAGCTTTTCAACATCAACAGCAACTTTTTATAATCGCCAATCGACAATTTTGCTTACAATTTTTACAAACGAACACTACGCTAGAACAGTAGAATGCAATCCTACAAGTAACCAGTTCCGCGCCAAAAGTTTCCGTGTCTGAACTCAGTCAATGCAGAAGAGCCCTACACAATTTTGTCTACCGAAGGAAAATAAAACTACCAATTTGACCAAAATGGTAAGGCTAATGGCAACACTACTTGTGGAATGTTTAATAGCTCATATCAGTGTTGCCAAACATGGGGTTTTCCTATCAAAACTGGTAGGTTTATTTTCCATTTGGTAGGTTGGTAGGCTATATTGGATTTTGGTAGGTGAATGTCTATGCGTAGTTAATTTGTTTTTATTGTACTAGCTGTATTTTGGTTTTTCTAAATGTTATGTTATCTACGTTTTTAATAAACTTGACATCAAAAATATACTAAAAACTTAAATACAATTTTGGTAGGTTTTGGTTGAGTTTGGTAGGAAAATTTGGTAGGAAACAAAATTTGTCCATGGCAACACTGGCTCATATTCAAACTCGTGGTGTATTAAGTACACACACACTAGCTTTGTTTCTTTACTTTTGTAGCAGATAAGTATCAGGAAGACGAACGGGAAAAATTACAAAATTACGCTCACAGAGTGAAATTTAGTGTTGTTCACACTTGCCTGGTTATCAGGTTATGTGGTTACAATTTTTATTCTGTTTACAAAAATAAAATAAAAAGAAAATTGCCCCTTTCCCACTCCATAGCACCTGCAATATAAGTTTGCACCAAAAAAATTTTATACCATTAGAATTAGAAAAAAAGGGTGGACAACGCCACTGCTTCGTTTCTTTCTAGCTTAACGGGCCGTCCCTGCAAAAATCGTTGGACCATGTAGTCTATTTGTGGTAAATTGGAGTACTTACAAAAGTGTTCCTCTGTCATGCTGTAGGGGACCAACTCGTGTCTCTACGCCAGCTTATTGTTTGTTATCCGATAACTGCTCGTGTTTTATCGAAATGTGATTGAAGTTGAGCAT
>NW_016210573.1:0-1899 GCF_001687245.7 Rhagoletis zephyria
TTGGTTTGGTTCGCGCCTTGAACATTACCACATAGCCGTTGATGGTGTACATATATGTATGTGCATGCCAATGTGTAAGTCATTTCGAAAAATTTAACGTTTGTTTAAGCCGCTTGTTGTTGTTGTTGTTAACGATATTTTTTGTAAACTTGGCTTCCAGACGCTCGTTAAAATACGATCGCATTACTGCGCTTACACGCACGCACGCGACCACACACACACACACATGCGCTATATGCTCGCTGACCAACAACCTGCATAGTTTCGCATCCGCAATAAGCGTCTGGTTGCAGAGCTTTGTAAAAAAATGAGGAAGGAAATGTGACAATCTGCAGGCAACTGACAATTTTAGTAGATTTTTTAATTTAAATTTAAATTGTCTACATTAACGTAGATATTGTTCCAGTGGCCCACTGGTCTGTTGACTGGTCATTTGGATGTAGACTAGGCTAGTTTTGCCCAAATATTGTAATTCATCTGGACCAGTTTTGGTACGAGGTGAGCCGTGCACATGGTGCGATTGTAAAAGTGCAAATATCTCATCGCAACAATCGGGTTTATTATCATTATCATGAGTTTCCTACTCCACTGCTTTCTGAGTTATGTATGAGTTTTGACAAACATGTGAACATACATACATACATATATGGTTACATGCGGAATTGACCTAACATTTATTGTGTTAACAACTCGCTTAAAAGTAACTCAGCAAAAGTATCTTCTTCAATTTCTCACGACAAAATACCTAAAAACATGTAAATATACATTAGGGTGTTTCGCAAAAAAAAAATAGCGCTTTTTCCATTGGAATTGTAAGGTTTATTATATTTTAAGGCTTCCAAAATATTTCGGAAATTCATGAATGGTGTTTTCCTTTCACCTTCCTATATGGCAATATTTTAAAGAGTGAGCACGCAATATGCTGAGAAAAGAGCACGAAAACTTGACAGCCCGGGCTCAGGGTGGAATAAATACAACTAGAGCTAGACCGGTTTGAAAGTATCTCCGAATTCTCATACAATTTTTAAGCATTTTTATGCACATCTTAATAGAATAAATATTTTTTAAAAACTCACTCTATTTATAAAAAACTCGATCTTTTTTTTTTTTTTTTGTTTTTTTAAATAGGTCCAGCTCATGTAAATCTTAATATTTTTCCGAATTATTTTGGCATAAGTCTAAATGTATAATAAGTTTTATTTTTTGACGGAATAACCGTACTAGTCTTTTTTTTCATAGAGGGTATTCACCCTAAAGTACATATGTACACTTCTTGCATTTTTACCTTTCTCACACAATTTCATTTGTTTGCTTTATCGTTTATGTTGTTTGTTTTTAATTTACAAACATACTTGAAGTTTGTTGTTGGGGCAGTATAAATTGTGTTGTGTAATCCGCTGGTTTTACTCGCCATTATTATGAGCTACAGAGTGGCACACACACACACACACACACATGTACATATACGGAGAGCATGAAGATCAATGTGATCATGATTATTGACTCCATATTGATCATTATAATCATGATGATCATTCAACGTTTCTCATGACAACGAATATTTCTTTGACTCTACAGCATTTGGTTANTGTACATATACGGAGAGCATGAAGATCAATGTGATCATGATTATTGACTCCATATTGATCATTATAATCATGATGATCATTCAACGTTTCTCATGACAACGAGTATTTCTTTGACTCTACAGCATTTGGTTAAATAAATATCGGTTAGTGGATTTTAAATTATTTACACTATTTAAAATGCTGCTAGTTATGCCATTGGCAGTTTTAAGACCAAATTTCGATTTGATATATATTGTTCAACTAGAAAAAGCTTTGAAAATATCGAGTTTTCTAGCTTGCCAAGAGAATCACCTAAGTGCATAGTTGTGTT
>NW_016210574.1:0-946 GCF_001687245.7 Rhagoletis zephyria
TTGAAAATTTTGATTTTTTTACCCTTTTCCAAAATTATGTGTGACTTTTGCCCCTTTTCAGAGATTTTTTAGGAAATGTTAACAGAACGATGCTATTAAAAAATATTCAAAAAATGCATCACTTAAAACTTCTAAGGGAAAAGTAACTTTTCCCGATTTATCTTACTGCCATGCTGATAATGCGGTGTCCCATTCAGTGAAGCGAAAAAGACGATTGAGGATAATTCTCTGTAGGATCTTCCTCATGGTGTCCATGTGGCCTCTTGGCTGATGGAATTTAGTTTAATCAGGTGACTCTCCCGGTTTATAAAACAGCACTACATTTTGCACTTTGCACATGTATGGCAAGCAACCCTGCTCGAAGCACCTCTGCTTTAGTTGTGCGAATAATTGTACGTAAAATAGTTAATTAAAAAATTGAATCTGCTCTAGTGCAACTGAATTTTCTCTTTAATATGATACCCACAATATATTTCTAGATGGAACTGATTTTTTTTTATAAAATATTTTGAAATATGTAATCATATTCTTCAAATTTCAAAGTCCTATTAAAAATAAGTCCTGGCGCCAGAGAGAAAAACTAATAAACTCAGTTTTATTGTTTCCACAAGTTTCGCGGATATATTAATTTTTATGTATAAAATTGGTTGTAGCACTGTATCATACATACATATGTACATATGTATTGCTTAAAAACTTCTCGACATTTGTGTACTTTCAATTTAAAAGCTCATTGCGTGCTTTTACTTCTCAGCGCAACGCATTCAACACTTCCCTACTACACTATCAGGTTGTATATTTATAGTCAATTTTATCTCTGTTTACGCATTTTGAGTATTGATTGTGGTACTTAATAGCAACACGCTTTATGCTTAAACTTCATTAAGTTCATTTATTTTTAGTTGTTAAGTTAATTAAAATACATACATACATACATTTGTTTGTT
>NW_016210574.1:1046-1899 GCF_001687245.7 Rhagoletis zephyria
CTCTGCATTACACGTAACTTACTTTGTAAAGCGGCTCAGAAGTATGTCTGATACCAAATGTACATTCTAAATTCCTACTTACATAAGGCGGCCATGCCTTTGTAAAAGTAAGGGACGTTCGGCAGGGAAATGGTAATGACTGCCAGGTGAAGAGTAAGTTGCTAATAAGGTATTATTACGTGCTCCTAATTCCCACTGGGTTTGTACTTATGTATAATTAGATATATGCTTTTTATTGTAGTTTGTATGATTGTTGGCCTCCGCGCTTAATATGAAAGCACAAATACAAAATATATTAGTTATAATTAATGGAAAGCGATGCTTAATGTCTTGTGATTTCGTCATTTTCAAAAGTTTACTCATTTTTTTAACGCCAACTATAATCTCTACCCATTACTTTTATACTATTCCAATAATTTTTAATAGACCTCACAATCGAAAATCACTTTTTATTACATTACCTATTTCCTATAACCAGTAAAGACTCAAATTATATTACCATAAAATTTAGCATGGCCCAATACCATTTTAGCTGTTCTCAAATTTGTAAGGTCGGCGAACCTTGAAAAAATTTTAATACTTTGATAAGATAAATGTGTTTTTAAATAAACAACCGCCAATCTAAGGAAAATTTTTAAGGCAAGTTAAATTTCTTCACATACGAAATTGCTTGCAAAATTAATAAGTGCACTCGTAATACAAAAATTTAACAATTACACAATGAGTAATATGTGTAGCTAACAATAATAGATGGAGGCTAAGAACTGCCTATCTACTCCTTACAGTCTACAAAAAAAAAAAAAACGCTAGCTTACTATTTACAACCGTGATAAACGAAATAACACAAATTTCT
>NW_016210575.1:0-1898 GCF_001687245.7 Rhagoletis zephyria
ATGACATGACATCACAGGATATGACAGCACATGACATGACATCCTATCATATCACATAAAAATAACGTCACATTTTATCACGTCATCACACCTCATCTCATCTACGTGAATAGATAAAGAAAAGGATAAAAGCAGAGATATGAAAGATAAAAACAAAGATGAAGACCAAGGTAAATTTACCGATTTCAAAACCAAAAATACCGTTGGAAAGGTAATTTTCTGTAGATGAGGAGTTTTATAGTTTCGAAATTGGTTGAAAATCGTCGTTCAAAAATTTTCATATTTGTGTATGGTTGTTTTTGCAACCTGTTAAATTTAAGCTGTTTCGCATTTTGTTTTGCTTGGAAATGAAATCAAACTTTGAAATAAAGATAAATATGAAGATGAGGAAACAAGTGGCAACGATGAAGACAAAAAAAGAAGGCACAAGTGAAGATAAAGGCGAAAATGGAGATAAAGGCGAAAATGGAGACAATGAGAAATACATAAGAATTAGGGTAACTGAAGTGAAATTCTCCGATAGGAATCGAAATAAAATCAGCCATAAAAGTTACCGAAATTTATTTAATCATCAAAGTTTATAATTATCGAAATTTGCCCATGCTTATTAAGTTATTAAGTTAAGTAGAATTATTCCAACTGATCAATGTTTACTGAGTTGCCGAAATTTATAGACACAGAAACTTAGTTCTCCAAATTTACGGATAGTTATCGAGCTATAAAAACGTGTGGGATTAACGAAATTTGTCAAGTTAAAGAAATGTATCAAGTTATCGATATTTATTGAATTATCATTATTTATAGACTTAACGAAATTTATCGAGGTGTCGTAATGCATGGAGTTCTTTCAACTTACAGAGTTATCGATAATTATTGATCTACTGAAATTGGTTGGTTCAACAAAGCAAAGTTTATGGAATTTTCAAAATATATCGATTTATCGAAATTTCAAGGTTATATAAGCTTATCGATTTATCACTGCTTATCGAATTTAATCGTCTTAACAGAGTGTAACGAGTTATCAAAATGTTTCGATAGTTTTCGAAAATGTGGTGATGTCAAAAGTAAAAATTTATAAAGGGATCCAAAGAATTTTCATTTTTGAGCTATCGAAATTTATCGAGCCGTAGAATTTCACAGTTATCGAAATTGATCGAGTTAACGAATTTTGTTGAGTTATCGGATTTTAGTGTTTTTTAAATTCATCGAACTTCAGTGTTTTTAAAATCCATAGAACTGGGGTCGATTCCCAAGTCCTGCCGAAGTCCTCCAAAGACCTTCTAAGATAAAAAAAAAAANTGCTAATATTCACATTATTTTCATGGTACTTACTCTCCCTTTACATACGTACTTATACATAATGAAATTAAGAAATACAAAAAATAAGAGAGTTACAATTAAGAGCACTTACGGTTTGTTGTTCTCCAACGTTGACAGCAGGCGCCTGATGATTTGCGTTGGCTAGCTAAAATGCTACGTACAATGGCTCTCTTATCTAGTTAAAATTCTAGTTGGAAATTTTCTTTTATGCTTATATGTAGTGTTGCCGTTTTGGTTACATTTAACCAATTTTGGTTATTTTTTTCTTGCCTGTGAAGTTGTTAAAATCTTTCCCATTTTGGTTGTTTTTAACATTTACTGTAGTTTTGAACTTTTGTAAACATACAATAATTAAATCTTTGAAAAATAGTATGAACAAATACATTTATTATGCTTATGCAATATGGTTATTTAACTAAAGTTATTACTACTAAAATGGCAACTCAAGATTCGACTTATTCCGATAATAATCTTGTGTTTACATATGAAAAAGAACAGTAAAAGTTCGAGGGTGCAACTATTATCGGTACGTGTCTTTAATAAATCGCGGTGAATTAATCGCCAAGTTTTTGAAACTG
>NW_016210576.1:0-1898 GCF_001687245.7 Rhagoletis zephyria
CCGCTGATGGACTTCTTAATCTTCGGCGGCAGCTTCGGACTGGAGGGCGTGGAGCTGTTCTGCCGACTGGAGGCAGGGCTGCTGCCGCCGCCGCCGTTGCTGCTGGCGCTGCCGCCACTATTGTTTCCTCCACCACCATTCTGGTTGGTGCCAATCTTCGACCTCAACGTCCTCACCGCCTGCCGACTCTTCGAAATGGCCGACTTCACCTTCGGATTGACGGCCCGCAGAAAGGCGCCGCCCTCCTTCTTCATCACCGCCGCCCACTCGCGGTACTGCGCCCTAAAGCGGCTGTTCACCCCACTGCCCGTCTCCATCGTATTCAGCTCCATCTCAAACTGGTCGTCCAGGCGCTGGCCTGCGTTAAACAGGTCCAGCCGCGTCTCGATAAACTGCTGAAAGATCTGCAGCTGCAGGAGGCGCTCCAGAAAAAGCTGACGGGAGGTGCTTTTTGAAACTCCACCACCTCCCGAGCTGGAGAGAAAGAGCTCCCGGTCAAAGGTGATCTGCTCGCCGGGGACGATGCGCAGGGCGGACCGGTAGCCGCCAATGAGCGAGACGAGGGCGCGCATAAAGGCGCGGCTGAGGCCGTCGCCCAGGGCCGAGCCGCTGCCGTTGACCACTGCTGAACTGCTTCCGCTCCCGCTGCCACTTCCACCGCCGCCGCCGTTTCCATTGCTTTTGAGGGCCTTCCGCAGACTGTGTACCACCTCCGAGGGCAGCGAGTTGACGTCGTCGTAGGGCGTCGTCAGCTGATTGGTGTCCGCATTGAGGAGCACCACCTCGAGCAGCTCGCTGCGGCGGACGGTGGCCAGCGTCGCCTGGGGCACGCCCACCAGAAAGGGCATCGGCGCGGAGAGGTAGTCGAGGAGGGAGGAGGGGAGGAGGGGAATGAAGATGTGCTGCCAGTGCATCGGGTAGATCAGCGCATTGGCCGCCTGCACGCAGGCAGACAGGCGGCTCAGCCGGTCCGAGGTGATCACAATGCGCCGCTCGTTGAGCATCGACGCAAAGATGGCAATCATGTTGGAGGCGTTCACGGCGCTGAAGTATTCCGTTACGTTGCGCTGTGGTAGTGGAGAGAAAATCAGACATGGGATCAGTTACAGTTGGTGTTATCATTAGTTGCAGCAGAGTGCAGTTGTTGTTGTTGTTGTTGTCAGCGGCCGTATCAAATGACAGCAGCAAATGGTATTAGTTCTAAACTAGTGATGGTGGTACACTTACGTCCTCCGGTATGCAGGGCAGCTTCTGGTGGTCCTGGCAGGCCACCCTGAACTCGCGCAGCTTCAGCTCCTCGCACGTGTAGGTTATATTAAGCTCTAGACCGGGCTGCGGCAGGTCGCCGGTGTACATCGCCTCCAGGAAGTGCTCCAGCGGAATGGATGACTGTTGTGGTCGGGGTGGTGGTGGTTTATGGTATACGGAAAAGACGATTAGTGTTTTGTGCATTGTTATTATTGTTGTTGTTGGCAGGAAGAGAGGGATTAACTGGTTGAGCTAACAATGCAAACGATTAAAGGGAAAGGAGTCTTACCTGACGGGCGGCGAGCTCTGCGCAGTGGTCCAGGATGCGGTAGAAGGTGGAGTGCCAGGGCAGGTCGCTGAGCATCACCAAGCAGGTATCACTTTTGGGCGTGTGCCGACAGTAGCCAAAGGTCCACTTGGAGTGGATGTTCGTCATCACAAAGGAGAAGTGGGTGACCACGTCGCTGTGTGAGCAGATTTGGTTAGAGTTGAAGGGAGCAAAAAGGAAGTGGTAAACAAACAAACAAGGGCACAAANAAGTGGTAAACAAACAAACAAGGGCACAAACCATCTAAAGGCGCATGGATAGGCAAAGGCGGGCACCATGGAGAGCACCTCTTTGTTGGCGTAGTCCCGTGGGTACGTCTGCA
>NW_016210579.1:0-1898 GCF_001687245.7 Rhagoletis zephyria
GGGATCTCGAGAGAAAGGTATTTTCACACTGTTTTTATTTCTGTCCAAAAAATATTCGTGTCGCAATTTTTTTTTAAATACCAACACATCTTAATTCAACTTTGAATGACGTTCGTTCATCCTACCTTTCTCTTTCATCATTTGAATGAGTTTATTAGCAAAGAAATAAAAAGGGTGAGAAAATACCTTTCCACCGAAACCTCTTAAGTCTAAATCAGAAGAGTTTAGGCTCAGTTATTCAAGTTTTTCTTATACCAATCTTTGAAAAAAGTTAAAAAACAGCATCAAAAATCTCATCATTACGATTCCGTTCAAATTTTAAAAAATTTTTGTTTTTTATATTTTTATGCAAATTTTTTAAGCTTACGCGGTTTTGTCATTTGAGGGGATTTTTTCCAAAAAATAAATTTAAGAAACCATTTTTTTATCATAAAAAACTCCATTTTTGGAGGTATTTTGAAATTGGTCCAGCTCACTTAAATCTTAATATTTTTTCGAAATATTTTCGTGGACTTCTTAAAATATAATGGATTTTATAATTCCAATGGAAAAATAGTACCGATTTTTTTGTATGGGGAGTGATGCAGTCTAGTGAGCATATAATATATTTTCTCTCTAATTGAAGAATTTAGAGAATACCAAGACATTAAAGCAACAAGACGTGGAGTGAAGCCTCGTAGCCAGGATACATTTAACGATTTAGTTGTAGAATTCATTACACAAAATATGTTACCCATATCGATTGTCGATACAAACTCATTTAAGTCCCTGATTGNAGTTGTAGAATTCATTACACAAAATATGTTACCCATATCGATTGTCGATACAAACTGATTTAAGTCCCTGATTGGTTGTTTGTATATATATATGTTTGTACATGAATATGTGTATTTGTTATTTTGTTAGAGTTTTACATAATATCTATGAATAAAAAATAAAAGCTGCCTAATAAATGAGTTATAATTTATTTTTGTCAAACTTTTTTATTTTTATTACTAAATGACTGCTTTGAAATATCGTTATTCACCGATGACTGCAAAATGACTGACCAGTCATGAATAACAAAAAAGACTGGTGACTTCAATTTTGCAGTCTTTAGTAAAAAAGTGACTGAAAGGCTGCAGTTAAAAATTGCTAGTCAATGAATGAGACTGCAACGATTTTCAGTCACGTTGATTACATTGCTTAACACCTCTGTTCATAAACACCTTACTATAAGCACCTACCATAGATATGTCTGCATACCAAATTTAAATTTCATGTGACTTATGGTTTTGAAGTTATAACTGATAAAATTTTCCACGCCTATGGGATGTGCCATGCCCCTTTTTACAAACTCGTTTATATATACCCTCGTATAAGCACCTACCATTGATATGTCTGCATACCAAATTTCAAGTTCGTGGGACTTATGGTTCCGAAGTTATAGCTGATAAAAAATTCCACGCCTATGGGATGTGCCACGCCCCCCTTTGGCAAACTCGTTTATATAAACCAGGCCTTCCCAAAGTGGGTGACGCGGCACCCTGGGGTGCCGCTAGTGGCTAGAGTATACTAGTAGTGCGGATAAATTCTTTAGACTTTCCATATACAACGCAAGCGGTTTGATCCAACTTCAACATGGCGGCCAGAAAATCNGGCAAACTCGTTTATATAAACCAGGCCTTCCCAAAGTGGGTGACGCGGCACCCTGGGGCATATACCTGGGGTGCCGCTAGTGGCTAGAGTATACTAGTAGTGCGGATAAATTCTTTAGACTTTCCATATACAACGCAAGCGGTTTGATCAAACTTCAACATGGCGGCCAGAAAATCAAAAAATTTATTTATTAAAATTACCTTCAGCGGCACGTCAAACCCCATACACAACACAAATAGCTTGCAGCAAAGGGATATTTC
>NW_016210580.1:0-1898 GCF_001687245.7 Rhagoletis zephyria
AAATTAAGTTAAGTTACGGAAATTAAGTCTAGACTAACTGAGCTTTTAGACAAAGTTAAGCCAAGTAAGCTGCTACAACAAAGAAAAAACGTGAACATGTTTTTTCGGTTTTCATTTTATCTTTTAAGTAATTTTCTGCAGTGGAAAATATTTCAGATATAGAATTAATAAAAATGTCACCCTAGTAAATATTAAATTAAAGAACTGCGGAAAGTATTACTATTTCTCCTAAAACCTAACCGCAATACAAGGATGGGGGCTCATTCCTTCAAATTTCTATATAAAATTTTTTTCAGGTCTTCAAAATGAAGCTAAAGTAATTTTTAATAATAAGCGAATTGAAATTCACTATTTTTTTACTGACATACTGACAGATGATTGTTTTTCATTCGCAAGCAACTTGAGTGCCTTTTATGATTGCTACAATCAATGACAATTGCGGTCAATTTATAGGAAATCTAAAAACATTCAATAAAACGTGCGTCATGCGGTCATTATCAAGCATTAATTATATAATTTTTTTTTCCAACAAAAATGCAAAAGCGGGAAATGAAAAATAGTAATTTCCTTAATTAACTTGCTAATTTAATAAAAAGTGAGAATATGTACGACGTTGTACCCAAAAAGTGTTGCACTGAGTAAAATCAAAATTTATTTATGTAGTAATCCATTATTTAATTTTTGCTGATATTATAAATATGTACGTTTTTGAATGGGTGGCTAGTACGTTTATTGCTCTTCCACACTAAAAAGGCTAAACGTATTTCAATGCCATTTGGCACACAAATATGCTAAACTGTAGTAAGATATAGGATATTTTTTGAAGACAGCTGTAATATTTTTCAAAATTTAAAATAATTTAATAAGTTAAATAAGAGATTACTATAATGCGGATGTCAAAAGAAAGGGTTTCCAAATTTTTTTTTAAAATATTTTTAAAGAAATTCAAGATAAATTTTATAGACAAGTTGAATAAAACATTTTAATATGGATATCAGACAAAAGAGGTTTAAAAAACGCTGTACTATATACGAAAATATTTTTGACGAGGGTTACCAAGAGCCGAGGAATTTAAAATTAATTTAATTTATAAGCTAAATTAAATATCTTTAAAGTGAAAGTTTTTGAGTGAGTGTGTTTGTTGCTCTCTCTTTGGATAACACTTGGCATAGATAGTTTATGACCTGGATAAACATATAGCACACCTTTTTGAAGAGGGTTGCCACCTGCCTAAAAAGTTACATTCTAGAAATTTTGTCACGAAAACACTTTTAGGAGGATTGCCACCTACTTAAAAAAGTAATTTAAGAAAGATTTAGTTATAAAATATTTTGAACAGGAATGCCATCTGTTTAAAGTGTTCTAATATGGATACAAATATTTCTTAAAGAGGGCTGCCACCTGTTTAAAAATTCAAATTAAATTTAGTCAATAAGTTAAATGGAACATTACAAAATGAGTCAAGTAACACAATAGTAATTTCTAAGGTAAAGAAGACTTCGTTTCGAAAATGTTTTTAAAAGGGGTTGCCACCAGTTTAAAAATATAATTTTAAGTTTAATCAGCTACTTAAATGAAATATTTCAATATGGATGTTAAAGGATACCTGTTGATAATTGGTTTATTTTGAAATTTTTTCGAAAGGCTTGCCACCTGTTTTAACGATAAACTCAATTTAGTCAAACGAAAGTTATTTAAGAACAATTCAATTTAAGTGTACATTTGCAAAATAGAGTATCTTGCGTCAAAATAAGGGTACCAAATGAAATAGAAAATTCTGTAAAATTAAAAAAAATGTATGGTTCACAAAGACGAATAGGTATCGAAAAATTCCTTTTAAGTAATTAATTTTTTAAAGTTCGAAGGACGATTTTCCGGGATGTGGTCGAGCGTACATT
>NW_016210581.1:0-1898 GCF_001687245.7 Rhagoletis zephyria
AAGAGGAAACGGAAAAAGAAGAGGAAGATGAAGAGGAAGAGGAGGAAGTTTCCTTCTTTGAGGATGCAAAGTAGAACACGGCTAAGGTGAGCAGGAGAATGGTGGTCACAGAGGCGATGAGGGCGATGATCAGAATGGAGAGGATAAGGTTTGTGTGGGTTGCTGATGTGTTGAAAAAACATTCTTTATATTTTCAAGATTTTTTTAAACACTTTTCAAAACTTACCGGTTTCAGGCAAGTTTGGGTCTGTGCGTTTCTTGGGAGAACATTTTAGTGAAGAAGACTTGCGTAGGTCATGTGGACAAAAGTAGGAGACGATGGCCACCTTGCAAGTTCCTTCATCTTTGAACTCGTGCATTGTTGTTTCAGTTTGATCATTAGTCTTGCCCATTGCTGAATTGACTAAAATGATTAATGAAAAAAATTTTAAACTGATTTTTACTTTAGAATTTTACAAAATTAACAGTACAGTTTTGAATAGTGAGACTTCACCTACAAGCATTGTTAAATAATTATCATGTGACGGATGGAATTCGAACAATTAAAATTGAAACAAATAAAGCAGTTTGAGAACTTTGAACTTCAAAAAACAAAAAACTCTTTTTAATCAATTTAATTTTTTTAAATAAAAAGATTGCAAACAAGCAAAGTCACTTGTTTTCTACAGAATCAAACACAACAAAAAGAAGTACCACTCCTGCTTCAACTCTAATTATCTTTGACACTTATTTTCTTAAATTTTTTGTAGAAAATCACCCCATCCGCTTCGTAGGTCACCGAGATGGTGTTGCCATTGTCTTCAAACTTCCGTTTCACCTCCAACTGCGGCGTGCTTTCATAAAGCTCCAACCACTCCCCTAGGTTGACAGTAATGGTCGCCATTGTCTCGCTTGTCATGTCGTCTTCGAAAGTCATCACCTTGAAAGGCTCACCACTGACAAAATGAAATATTTTTTTGCGAGAGTCTTTATAGTCTAGCAGGTCTAAGGGCTGGAATGGTGAATCAAAGTGATTAAAAGTTTCGATAATTTGAAGATCCGTTTCAGTTAAGGGACGTGCTATAAACTCGTAGTACAGTTGACCAGAGTTGCGAGAATCAACCTTGTAGCCAATTTGCAGCTGGCTTTCAAAAAGGGCAAATTGATAGGCCATCGAGGAGGTGCTCTGCGAGGCGGACACACTTGAGAAGTGGTCACTGTCAGGCTCAGCAATGTAAGTCCCCGTAAAGACGTCTGCATCTGATTTGTCCTTTGCGCCCTTAGCGGAAAAGGTTTTCGGAGCCAAAAAATTCAAAAAGATGATGACCACAATGACGATAGTAGCAATGATCATAATTTTAGCGATGTCAATGTCAGAATCGTCTGAAATGTTGAAGTTTAAAAGTAAAAAAATTAGTAACAGTAAATTGATTGAATACTTTTAAGGCTTATTTTTAGTTACACAAAGAAACTTACCGTCTGGTTCCATACTTTTAATGTTGCTCGAATTGGGCTTTGGAGGAGCGGCAACAGAAGCAGACTTGTTTCGGCTAGGTGACGGTTGTGATGGTCGTGGCGCTTGTGGTNCAGAAGCAGACTTGTTTCGGCTAGGTGACGGTTGTGATGGTCGTGGCGCTTGTGGTGGAGTGGGTGGAACTATGATGACAACTTTTTTATCACTAATGAGAGGTTTGGTTACAGTTCGGCGGTCATAAAATCCGCCCATCTGCACTGGAGGAGACGGTGATCGGGAGCGAGCTGGCATGTTGATTGTTTACACTTTTAATGACGATACTTAAACTTTGTATTACTTCAAAAAACTATTTTATATAAAAAATAATCACTGAAGTACCAGTTACAAGTGCCGACTGTACTGTTTACTTCAAACTCACGTTGACTACGCTTTTGCTCCCAAGCTT
>NW_016210582.1:0-1898 GCF_001687245.7 Rhagoletis zephyria
TCAAACGCTTTTTCGATATCAAGGAAGCAAGCTCCTGTGACATTTTTTTATTCCAGTTCCAGTTTATTTCCAAGACTAGAAGGTTGATAGCAAGAATAGTCGAATGTCCATATTTAAAGCCAAATTGTTTTGGGCTGACCAGATTGTTATTTTCGAGTATTCTATTGATGTTTATATTTATTACCACTTCGAAGACTTTGCTAATATTTGGAAGCAAGCTGATTGGCCTAAGATTTTTAATATTATTTTTTTCTTTGTCTTTTTTTGGTATAACAATCATTTTAGCCTTTTTCCTACAAGGTGGGAAATATGCATTGTTCAACATGTTGTTAAATAGAGTACAATATTCTAAAATTATCTCTGAGGGAAGATTTTTTAGAATGATATTTGGTATTTGATCTAAGCCTGATGACAATTTACCTTTTAAATTTGCGAATACCCCTACGAGGTCGTTAGGAAGAATGAAGAAGCTTTCAGTCTGTTCTTCGTTAAGATCATTTGCTCTTTTTTCATTGCTAAATGTTGTTTTCTGCGATTCGATGCTATCAAATAAAGTTTTTGTTCTTAAAAACTCATTGAAGCATGCATCAACTTGTGAGTGAACTAGATTAGTACGCACATTCTGTTTTGAAGAGTGGACTGCTNATCTGTTCCTCGTTAAGATCATTTGCTCTTTTTTCATTGCTAAATGTTGTTTTCTGCGATTCGATGCTATCAAATAAAGTTTTTGTTCTTAAAAACTCGTTGAAGCATGCATCAACTTGCGAGTGAACTAGATTAGTACGCACATTCTGTTTTGAAGAGTGGACTGCTTCGAAGTGGACGCCAATCACATCTACTATGTCTTTGTTGTTTTTAATAATGTAGCTGTTGGTTGCCAAATTCTTTTCAATTAAAGAGCTATCTAGTCCCGCTTCTTGCATCAGTTCGGATGAAGCAAAGGGGATAGAAAGGTGACTGATGGTCTCATCTTGATTTTTGAGAAACGATTTTTTAACAGTGGATATTTTTGATGGATCGCTAGTATTAATGTGAGAGAGTTTATGTTCTAATTGATTGTTTATATGTATTTTGATATTTTCCTGGATTAGTTTCTTGATTAGTTTTATTTTTGTCTTTTCTTGTTGTATGTTGCTGGAAGAGCACTATAGTTGTAGCCGGTTATATTTTTCTATATTGGTAAGAGTTTTACTGTTTTCTAGAAGTAATGTTTTTATCACTGGTATTTTGGTTAGGTTATGAGTAATGCTGTTAGTTTTTGTTTTCGGGACTCTCTTTTCTATGGCAGTTAGTATAATATTGTTTAGCTTATCCAAGTGGTAGTCGATCGCAATATTATTTAGGTTTCTATTCTTTGGTATTCGGATAACGTTCTGGAGTTCTGAAGTCAAGGTGTTTTTGAATTTTTTCCAATTGGTTTTTTTGTAGTCCAATGTTTCTTCTTCTGTGTTGGCCAGAAGTGTAAAAAAGTTATCGTCTCTGCGAGCTATAATTTCTATGGCGTTGTGATCGCTGTCATAGTGAAGGCATTTCAAACAGTTGACGGTGTCGTTGGATTTTAGTATATTTAATCTGTGGTCAGCAATACAGACATCCAAAAAAGAGCTTGCTCTCATGTATGAAGGTGATACAGAGGCATACATATTGCATCTAAATTTTAACTCATTTGTGGTAAGCCAATCTTTTAACGCTCTGCCCTTAGAATTATCTTGGGCATTTCCCCAGTCCATGTGCTTACTGTTAAGGTCCNATAAGCCAATCTTTTAACGCTCTGCCCTTAGGATTATCTTGGGCATTTCCCCAGTCCATGTACTTACTGTTAAGGTCCCCTGCTAATATATAATAGTGTTTGAGTTGCTCGAGATTTAAAGCTTCGAAAACTGTGTTAAACTCTGTCT
>NW_016210583.1:0-1898 GCF_001687245.7 Rhagoletis zephyria
CAAATCAGCTGCTCTACTGATACTACCTGTTCAATGTACCTTGCTTTAGACTAACGAGTTTAAGGCGAACTGTTTTTGTTTGCTTGCAAAGTGGTACGGTCTAATGTGCATCCTTATGTAAATACAAATTGAGAAAAAATTGTTTAAAATGTAAAAAGCAAAAAAAAAATGAGAGAAAAAGTGGGCGATAGAATTACTAAACACTTACAAACGCCCACATCATTATGGCAGAAGTTGCAAAACCACGAAAAGAAAAAAAATAGCCGGGGAAATTTTAAAGTAGAATGTCGGCAGCCAAGCGTGTCTCAGAAGGGAGCAAAATTGTGAAGCTTTGCCAAGCAACAGACGCTGACGGTCAACATTTGGAGCGAAATTAATGCGAACGTACATAGCATGCAGCTTGAGACGTTCTTAACTGAATTAGAAACGAGTATGTTTTTGTAAGTATTTGTTGTTTTGAGCTGCCTTTGTGGCGCGTCGCGGTGACTTTTGCGAGTGGCAGACCTCGAGTTGAAAGTTTACACTCAACTTTTGGCATCATTTTTATACAAAGCGCGCTGTTGCTGTCGCTTTCATTTTCATTTAATTGTCCGCATGCCTTTTTAGCAAAACACTTGCAGAAGCAGCAACTATTCGCTTAAAAGTGACAAAAGATAATTGTTGCAGCTCGCAAAAAAGCAATTAACAGCATTAAAGCACATTGCAAGCAAATTTGTCTCCATTTTCAGCGTAAACGTAAAAATAAGAGATATTTTTTAGTAGAGCAAGCTGCACACTTTTCATATTTATTTTCCTTAAAAGTTTGTTGCATGCAAAAGTTGTGCATTGTGGCAAGCCGCAAGTTTGCTTGCAAACTATAATTTACTCTCCTTCAAAGCGCTTCTCGTGCGTCTTCCCCTTAAGTGGTTTGCTGAATTTATTAAGTGTTGTGCTCTTAAGTTTCCACAACTGGCATTTGTTTGCAAAATTTTCTTACATTAATAAATATTTGTTGCAAATGTGCTTTTGCATAGCTTTTTTTGCATTGCAAGTTGAAAATAATCGCTTCACCAGCAGCCGAAGTGTCTAAACTAACCGCATAACTGCATAATTCAAAGCTGAAACGTCATTGCTAGCATGGCTCTCTCCATTCGCCTGGCGCGGGGGTTTTTATTTTCATCTACTTTCTCTGCCCCTCCCTATGGCCATTCGCATTACTTTGTTTTGGAGGACCTTTTTATGTCCAGCAGACATGAAACATTTCATTTTGAAACTTTTTTCTTTGTTTCCCCACCGCTTTTCATTTGTCTTTTCCTTTGTGTTGCGAATGTTGTTCTACTTTAGCCGGTGACTCCTGGCGTGACGTTTGCTTGGCGTTTAGGAAGTCGCCAGTTTCGGCGCTCGGCGCTCTTATTTCACTCACTTTAAAATTTACTACCAATTGTTTTTCGGTTTTGTTTATTTTTTAACTTTTGTTTTTAGTTTTACAGTAAATAAGCCAAATGGAGTATGTTTTTCATTAGCAGTGAGATTATTCATTTGACGAGTTGGTTTATGCATTGCAACCAAAGTGAATAATCTAATTGAAAGTGTAAGTAAATGGGAGTAAGTAAGTTGCAGTGATTTAAGTTAAAGAATTTTCGTTTAATTCAGAAGTGGAATAACGTTGGTATTTTAAAAAATATTTTTATTTGTACCACATACATAGAAATTTTAGTATTTTTTCTGGCTAAATAATTCTAAAGGCTTGGCTACTGACATTAAAAAATTAAGATATTTTACTTTAAGTTAATGTGGACAAAATCAATTAAATTTGATAGCTTCAAAAATCCTATATCCCTGCAGTAAGTCCAAACAAGCAGTTATTTAGACCAGGGTTCGGAAATATTCACTCACCTTCGTACGCGAACGCGAAGGTG
>NW_016210584.1:0-1898 GCF_001687245.7 Rhagoletis zephyria
GTAATGAATTTTTATATTGATAATACCATATGTATTTAAAAAACTATTAGTTATTTTTTGTTAAATTAATGCGCTTTTATTTGTTGTTATATTGTTAATAATAAAAAATACGCTTAAAAATGAGCTGATTTCTATGGCTTTGTACTGATTTTTGATCCCAACTGTACTGATTATGTCACTTAATCTGGCCACCCTACACTCGCATCCCCTGGAACAGCCCTCCTGGCCGTCGCTTAGCACCCCCCTGGCCCACTCGAGCGATCGTGCGTGCTGCTCATATAGCTGCGTAGCACCCTGCTCGCCGTACCGCGCCAGCATCTTGGTACCCATGCGACGGTCATGGCGTACTCTCCTGGCCGGCCCAGCGTGCCGTTTAGGACTGACGGGGGGATTTCCCACAGATTTAGCCGCAAGTCCTTGGATGGTACCGGCCACACAGTCCATTGCCCTTACGTCCAGACCCGCAGACGATTTCATCTGCGGCCTTGCCGCCGTCCTGCATGCAAGCGAATTCGCCCGCGTCCCTAACTCCGAGTCTAGGTGTGGTGGGTTGCCACCGGCACCACCAGAGACAAGTGCAGACGAAGGGGACGGCTCCGACCCTTTGCTGCACCCTGCAGCAGCAGCTGCCCCACCCTGCCCACGAGTCGATTCCGCCTCGTTTAAAGAGGAGCGGAAGAGAGGGATCGGTTTCGAATCCCCTCCACCACTCGAAGTTTTGCCCGTAGACCTGGGTTTTTGGTTTTGTTGTTATTTGTTTGTGTTAATCTTGCTCGTACGACCATAAAAGGGGAATTCAAACGGTCCACTACGGCAGCGCCCCATCCGCGGCAAAGCCCGGTCTGGTAAACCCCTGGCTGCAAACCTTCCAATGGGCACGGTGTCTCTTAACACCCTGGATTAGGGGGTCGGCAGTTCTTGGCACCGCTCACAAGCACACCGAACCATAGGAAATGGAGTGCATTCGCACAGTACCCGGAGGTAGAGACACGATGATAAGGTCTGATCGTGATTCGACTAAGCCCCCGCACCAACGGCAAG
The DNA here is from genome assembly GCF_001687245.7 of Rhagoletis zephyria. Classification (NCBI taxonomy): domain Eukaryota; kingdom Metazoa; phylum Arthropoda; class Insecta; order Diptera; family Tephritidae; genus Rhagoletis; species Rhagoletis zephyria. The sequence continues at coordinate 1,042 of NW_016210584.1, forward strand.
GTGCCTGCCATAGCGGAGGAGTGTGCTTATTAATACATATGTAAATTAAAATGAAATAAAAACAAGTAAGAAAGTCTAACTTCGGGCGGAGCCGAACATTATATATCCGGCCCAAGTATTAAAAATATGTTTTTCACCTCTCCGAAATCTACCGCTAGATGGTAAGCCGGGGTGTATCAATTTTGAGTGAATTAGCGCCCTTAAATTTCGAAATATTGCAGCATTTTTGAAATTTACCGTTATATGAAAAGCGACCGTAATTTTAGTCCGATTTCAATAATTTTCAGCGCTTTGCTTTTATGTGGCAAGCACAATAAAAATACCGAGTTTGGTACAAATTGGTGGAACGGTTACCGATATACATATATGTGATCATAAACGTATTTCTTAGTAAAGAATTGTTACAAGCATCAATTTTGAATAAATTAGCTTTAATATTTACTGATTTATCGAAGATTTTGTATTTCTCTAAATTACCATTATATGGGATGTGGGCGTGGTTATTATCCGATTTTAAAAAAATTTGGTTTGTTGTACCGGGGCCAACATCTGCGCCAAGTTTGTAAGAAATTGGTGCAGCGGTATACACATGTAACCATAAGTGGGGTGGCTATACCCATTTTCCAAAAATTTATAATTTTCTTATTTTTCGTCTAAGCCTTATTGTAAATATCAATTTTGGGTGAATAATCTACAGTAGTTACTATAATATCGCAGTTTTCGTATTTCTAAAAATTACCGTTATATGGGAAGTGGGCGTGGTTACAGTCCGATTTTTCCCATTTTCTATACCAACCTACCTTGGATTAATGGAAACCTTCATACCAAATTTCGTTGAGATATCTCAATTTTTGCTC
>NW_016210585.1:0-1898 GCF_001687245.7 Rhagoletis zephyria
AACATAAAAACAACAAAAAGATTTATAAAAATATTTCCGAAGTGTGTTAAGTAAAAACCCTGACAACATATAAAATGTCTAACTTCAAAAAGTTTAACTTAGTTGTTTAGTAAAAGAAAAACTAAAAAATTTAACAATATGTGATTTAAAAAACACACATTTCTTCCTAAAAAAACAACAACAAAAAATTTGATTTAAACCTTCTTTAAATATAGGTTGATGTTTAATCATACAAAAATCTTAAGAAATTAACAAAAATGTGATTTCGAAAAATTTTTATTTTAGCAAAACAAAAAAGTAAATGGAAAATTTATGTTTAGCCGCAATTTTTTAACTAACGAAATCGAACAAAAATTAAATTAGGAAAAATTAAAAGCAAAATTTCAAAACCTGTTAAACTACTAATCGCTATTTGTGCATTCATATGTCTATATATGTATTCCCAACAACAACTTTGAAATTATAAAAAATTTCTAATTTCGGAAATGTTTAATTTAAATACAACTAAAAAATTTAAGAAAAGTGTTGATTTCGAAAAACTTTAAATGAAGGCAACAAAAAAATTTTAAAACTTTTTTCCACAGAACAAAAAAATTGTTTAACTAAAATTTTTTTTAATTAGCAAAAGAACCAAACCCATAACCAACCATAACATAATATTTTAGGTATACTTAATAATTAAAAAAAAAAATATATAACAAAAATTTTGGCTTGAAAAATATTAGTATCTACAAATCTTTTAGAAGAGAAAAAAAAAATTCTAAAATTTTAAATAATATTACCGCTGGGAGACCAAAATCTATTATTGAAAAAAAATTCAATTCGAACACAATTCTTTTTCATACACTAAAGAGCATTGAAATATATTTGCAATAATAATTGTATGCGTTTTCTAATCGTAATCGAAATCGTTAGCTTATTTATAACCGTACTCGTAATCATAATCATGATTGTTATTATAATCATAATGCTGCTAATTAATCTTAATCGTAATCGTAGTGTTAATCGTAATCATATCCGTTATTCAAATAATAATCTCAGTCGTAATCATACTCGCAGCCTTAAACNCATGATTGTTATTATAATCATAATGCTGCTAATTAATCTTAATCGTAATCATAGTCGTAATCGTAGTGTTAATCGTAATCATATCCGTTATTCAAATAATAATCTCAGCCTTAAAAGAAGTCGTAGTCATAATGGTATCCATAGTCGTTATCGCGTTCGTAATCGTAATTGCAGTTGTAATCGTAGTCGTACTGGTAATCGTAATTGTATTCGCAATCGTAAATTTAATTGATTCTGTATTCGTAATCGTTGTCCTAATCAATATCAGTCGTTATCGTAGTGTAATCATAATCTTAATTGAAATCGTATTCATAATCATAATCGTAGTCGTAATCGTGTTTTTAATTATTTCTACTTTACCAAAAGAGGATGTTTTACACAAAATATGAAAAATGTAAATATTCGATCACCTTAATGGGAAAGTCTATGCGTACTACAATTGCAGCTCGTTAGATATTCCATACTCACTAGCAACTACATATGAACAAACTTAGATATACTTACATATATTCAAAGGACAAAGATCATTTCGCAAAGACAACTGCGACAACTCTAATGTAATTGAAATTCGAAATTGTTCGACTACAGCAAATGTTCCCATGTTTGCTTGGTAAGATATCCATTGTTTTTGTTTCTATTTAACAGCATTTATTGTTTTGTAGTTACAATGAAATTTGAGTTTTCTTTTGTTTTGATGAGACATGGTTTCCTTGAACCTCTGCAAATGGATTGCTCGCATGCTTTTGTTGTTATACATATCTACATACATACATGTATACATATGCCTGCTTTTATTCTTTGCTATACAGCATATGAAATACTTACATACA
>NW_016210587.1:0-1898 GCF_001687245.7 Rhagoletis zephyria
ATGCCCTGCCTAGCCGATTCATCAGCCCTGCAATTTCCGGTGATGTCACAGTGTACTGGGGCCAAATCTATCTATCCCTGATCTCTTTCTAGCACACTCATTCGCTTCTTCATTTCACGGGATACCACTGTGTCCCGGGGTCCAGTATATATAGATTATATGTTTTCGAATAGTTTGTAAGGATCTTTGGTATTCCGGAGAGTACATCGAACTGGTCGTTACCGTCCCTAAGAATTTGATAGCAGCATGACTGTCATTAATTAAAGCAAGTTTAGACAAGACAAAGATAGTTGGATCGAACTTATAAGTTTTTATGGAATTGCATTCAGCTTGGAAAACACTGCAGTAATCTGGGAGTCCGTAGCACTCTCGCAGAAATTTTTTATGAGAGAACAAGCCAAAACCTATTCCAATTCCAAGGCATCTGTGAACATTGGGATTCTATTAATAGTTACAACGATATTAAGCTCCCAGCCACATCTGGCGGGTTTGAGGTTGTGAACAAACATTTAAGCATCTCGTCCTAGAGGCGGCTGTAATGTCAACGAAACAAGAAGTTTGTTATGATCTAAGGTCTTTTTCAGGACTTAACTAGCTGTGAAAATCTGTTCGATGGCCGATTTGCCACACCCGAGGATATACTAATTAGGGCCAGTTAGATTCGGTTCATTAAGAGCTTCAGTCTTTCACACAGTATCATCGATAGGACCTTACGAGCAATGTTAAAAAGTTGTATTCCCCCCTGTAATTGGCGCAAACAGTATTAGGTACAAACTTTTAACTCAAATTTTAGGATAAAGTGCAAGTTTCAAGTGACTAAAAAATACGCTTGCATTTTAAAAATTCTTTTTGCTGGCGGTGTCCCGCATTTTTTCTTCACGCAAAGTATGTTCGAACATTTTTTTATATGGAAAAAAAGCTGTACATGGTAAAAAAAAATTACTAAAAATCAACGGTATTTCGTAGCTGATTGAAACTTGCATTTTATTCTATTATAACTTAATGCGCTATAAAACTTCGTACAAAAAATTTTTCTAAAAAATTCTGAGTAAAAATTTGAAATGTTTGTATTTACATATTATGCACATAGACCGATAGGTCCTTTGCGTTGCCAGTTGGAGCTCATTTTTACGCGTTAAAGTAGACATCAACTTAGTAATGTGTTAGGTTTATTTTACTTTGTATTTTTATTTTATTTTTTTTTCAAACAAATGCGTGGTCCGCAATATCAATTTTATCTCTCTAATGGTCTGGAGAATTCAGTTGTTTAAACCCTTAGCTACAGTTATTATTAGATTCTTTTGAAACACATGAAACGCCGATAGCTTTTATTGCATTTTGTTGTTGCCAAAGCTGCGGTTATTTGCCTGCAGCCGTGTGTAAATATAACCAAATAAGACTTGTTTGTGCTAAAACCTACTCACACGCATTTATATAGACTTATCTACATACATACATACTAGTACATAGTACATACGTACACAGATACCTGTAAATATGCATGTAAAGATATTCATACATACATACATACAAACATACATGGTAACAAAAATTTGTTGCCAACAATTTTCGCATTGCACCAATTCCATTCTATTTTCATTTTGCAAAACTTGTTTGAATTAAGTGTGTTTGTTGCAGCTATTTAGAACACTGTTTTTGTTATTTGTGTTACAAGTACTTCGTTTGAATTGTTTTTGGCATCGGCTTTGCTATTCATGTGCACATCAATTCATATATGCAAACATCTGAACATACATATATATGTATATATTAACGAGTACTCTTATGGATATGTACATACATACATCACACCAGCGTGTAAATATGTACACACATATAGACAATTGAGTGTACCTTTGTATCCTTTCGTGTTTGCGTTGGCATAGATTTTGTGAATT
>NW_016210588.1:0-1898 GCF_001687245.7 Rhagoletis zephyria
TCGTCTTCAACCACTGCAGTGGTCTATGGTCTGTCTCTATCTTAAAGCGTCGGCCAATGAGCAGATGCTCCCATTTCTCCAGAGCCCACAAAATGGCCGTCGCCTCCCGCTCGATGGTAGAGTACCGCTTTTCTGTCTCGTTGAAGGTTCGAGACATGAAATCGACGATTTTCCTCTGGCCTTCAATCTCCTGCAGTAGCACTGCTCCAGTCGCCAGATTTGATGCATCTGAAGCTACGATGAAGGGGTAGTTCAGATCTGGCAAACACGTCGTGGGCTCCGCTGCCAGCTTCCTCTTCAGCTCCTCAAAGTGCTGCCCGCACTCCTCGNAGTTGGTTAGCCCGAGGAAGCTTCTCAGTGCCCTTGTCGTCTCCGGCACTGGATAGTTGGCGATGATCTTTGCCGTGCCTTCCTTCGGAGACCGTCTTCCTTCTCGAATCTTAAACCCGAGGAACTCGACCTCTTCAACGCCAAAAACACATTTTTCAGCGTTGAGAGTCAGTCCTGCTTGTCGGATCCTCGTCAGCACTTTCCTCAAGTGGTCGGCGTGCTCCTTGTGGTCCTCAGAGAATATGAGCACGTCATCGAGGTAGATGCAGACGAAGCTCAAATCTCCGAGGACTTTCTGCATCAGCCTCTGAAAAGTCTGCGGCGCATTGCAGGCTCCGAACGGCATCCTCTTAAAGCAGTACAGCTTCCCGTTCACTGCGAAAGCCGTCTTCTTCCGATCCTCTTTCCTGAGCATCACCTGGTAGTAGCCGCGCCTTAAGTCGATTCGCGAGAAGATCTTCGCTCTCGCTATGCGCTCGAGGTACTCGTCATGGCGCGGCATCGGGAATTTGTCCCTCATGGTGACGTCGTTCAGCGCCCGAAGGTCGCATGTCATCCGCACTGAGCCGTCTGGTTTCTTCACGATGACCAGTGGGAACAACCAGTCGCTCTCCGCTTCCTCGATGACATCCGTCTGAAGCAATTCCTGCACGTGACGACCGACTGCCTCGACGTGATGTGCTGGGATGCGTCGGCCTCTGATAGCGATCGGTCTGTTGTCGCCCGTGTCGATGCTATGCTCTACTAGGTCTGTTCTTCCTAGACCAGTAAGCAAGTCGCTGTACTCCTCGCGGACAAGTCTGCCGAGTTTTTCTGTAGTCGTCTCGGTGATTTTGTTCAAGGTGAGTTCTCCGTTTCCCATGTCTATGACTGCTCTGTGCTCTCTCAGCAAGTCAGCCCCGACAATCGGCTCAATGTCGGCGAAGTACGCAGGGTGCCGCACCTGTCTGCCTGCTACTGTCAGCGTCACCTCTGCCGGCCCATGAGCCGTCATCTGGCTCAGCCCGTCTGCCATTGTCAACTTGACGGGGGGCGTCTCTGCTGGTGCCGATCTTAGAGGCAGAATTGTCGCATCAGACCCTGTGTCGACAATTGCCTCAAACTGCTGTTTGCCGACAACCACCTCACATCTGGGCTTCATCTCGCGCCAGACTGAGCCTATTCTCCTCAATCTTCCGCCAACACCTTTGTACATCTTCATCTGTTTATTAGTGCAGAACTTAGGTGTGTGTCCCTTCTTGTCACACTCAGTGCAGATGTTGTTTTTCAGCTTCAGACAGTGCGCCACTAGGTGGTCGCCTTCTCGGCAAAAGAAGCACTTTCCCTCTCTGGCTTCCGCTGATCGCTCGCCCGAAAGTCGTCCTCTTCCTTGCTGACTGCTTCTGAACTGCTGCTGCAGGTGGTGATGGTTCCCGCTGGCCAANTGCTTCTGAACTGCTGCTGCAGGTGGTGATGGTTCCCGCTGGCCAACTCATCGGAGAGCATCAGGTCCGCTTTCCTTGCGAGGATCTTCTCTACATTCTCCATTTCTCGCTTGCCGTCGGTTTTCTCCATCAGGTAGGTCCTGA
>NW_016210589.1:0-1898 GCF_001687245.7 Rhagoletis zephyria
AAGAAAATATCAAAAATTAAAAATCCCAAAATAGTCCTAATTTTATGATAATTCCANTTATTGATAGATATAGCCCTTGGTATAGACTCTAGTCCGAATTCCAGTAAGTAACATAAAATAATGTCAGGAGCAGGTAATAATGTACCTTTGTACTATTTAGCATGTCATTGGTCGGTAACAAGAGCAACTTAAATTTAAATCTATTAAATATATTCTAGCGTGTCTCAGTCCTTTACCCACAAAAGCGGCTATAACTTTTTTTCTATTCGAAAGAGTAAGAGTGGCACCTTTCTGAAATCTTTATTAAATTAGCAATTTTTTTTATGTAATGTAAAGTTATAGCTCAGTACATTTTTTTTCACCAGTTGGGGAAGAAAATATCAAAAATTAAAAATCCCAAAATAGTCCTAATTTTATGATAATTCCATAATATATTTTAACTACATTGCCTTTGAGTATGGAGAAGCAACTATCTGGAAGTATTTTACATAAAGAATTTACTAAGTTTAGCCTGGTTTGTAGATGCAGTTAAAGAAAATACATGAAAAGGCATTTTTTTTTTAATTAAAAAAAGAGTAAATATTTCAAAAACGGTGACACTTTTACCTGAAAATTTTTTGTTTATCAGGGAGCTCCCGGAAGTGTTAAAATTTTTTTGAGTACACAGTTTTTTAGCCCCTGCAATTTTAGTCTGATAATCTGCAAATTTCAAGTGACTACGAATTACCGTTAATTTTTTAGAATTTTTTTTGTCGCATTGGCTTCCATATAATGAATAAACTCTATTTATTTGTAGTTATATGGAAGAAAACCGCAACACCTTTCTAAAAAATCAACGGTAACTTTTAGCCACTTGAAACTTGCACATTATCAGACTAGAATTGATTGGGCCATAAAACTGTGTATTCAGAAAAATTCAAACACTTCCGAGAAAAAAGTTTGAAATTTAGGTGAAAATATGTTCCACTTTTTTGTAGTTTTCCACAAATTTTTAAACATTGGTTTATATGGGTTTTGTTAGAGAAAGAACTGTATTTTAATTGAAAATTCTTAAAAATAAATAAATAAACATAAGTGGCACACAATATCACTTCGAAATGGCGTGCTATAGATATGACCGATACTGTACCTTCCCCTAAAGTTTGGCACGTTACTTCTGGGACTGTATAAGGACGCGGTCCAGAAATACGTAGAGCCTCCACTGGACTCGACGACGTACCGACGAGCGATCAACGACATTCATAGGGACTCGGTCACCACCTACCACGACTCCCGGCCTATGAATGCCGTGATCGGAGCCCAATCACCACCTGTAGCTGTTACGGTGCTTCAACTGCCCGAGAGATAAACCAACCGACTTTGCCTCCGCTAAACACCGGACCTATATCAACTTCTCCAAAGCTGATTGGAAAGGTTACGCGGAGTTTACTGAAAACACCTTCACTGCGCTTCCCACACCAACCGACGTCCATCTCGGTGAACGTAAGTTCTGCAGGGCTGTCACTGCTGCTGCAGCTCTCTTCATACCGGCAGGATTTATAACGGACCCTCGCCCAAACTTCCCTGCCGAAGCGGCTGTTCTAGCCGATGAGCGTGATAGCCTTCGTCAGGCCGATCCCGGAGATCCCCGTATCAGGGATCTCAACGCGGAGATTCGGCAACTAGTAAACGTATATAAGCGGAAGAAGTGGGAGGAGCATCTGAAGACCCGTAACTTCACCTCTGGTGTGAGTAAGCTTTGGTCAACCGTGAGGTCACTGTCCAATCCGACGAAGCACGACGACAGAGTCGAAATTTCGTTCGGCGACCAGGCTTCGTCGGACCCGGAGCGATGAGCGAGCTATTTTAGCCGGCAGTTCATACTGCATCCTCCGGTGGACAAAGCCAAGCGTCGAGTG
>NW_016210590.1:0-1898 GCF_001687245.7 Rhagoletis zephyria
ATCATTAAAAGAAGAGTGTTTTAGACAGGGTGCATAGAGCGCTCAAAATTCGCTCTTGCTCTTTCGAGTTATCACTAAAAAAAACAAAAGCCATGAAAAATATTTTTACCCTGGCATTTAGTAAGCGGTCTCTAGTCACTAACGGTGACTTTTGGTATTCAGTACGCTGTCTCACGTCTCTAGTCTAAAAAATAAGTCACTAATTTGTCAGCTGGCTAAGAGCAGGTCACAAAAATGAAAGTATAGAGGAAAAGATAATTTCTTTCCATTTTATTAAAAAAAAAGCGCGAAAATCAAGCGAGGAAATTTGTTCAACAACACTTTCATTAGGAAATAAACCAATATGCCTTAATATCATCCAAATCCATTGAAAAAAAAAATTATTTTTTTGTTTTTAAAACATTAAAATCTAAATATTACTTATAAAAAAATAAAACTAATAAAAAAATACTAAATAACAAAAAATCCCTCTCGACCGGCAGCCTAATGCTTTGACCTATCAGTTGACTGTCTGTGTTTGTTTTCACCACACGTTTTTGGTGAACTTTTTGTGACTCTCTTCTACTGAATACCCAAATCATCTCAAGCCACAAACTCAAAAAAACTCTAAATTTAAATAGCCTTGAGTGCGTGTAGATCACACATTTTTGTTTGTTTTTTTGTACACCGGGTGCCATAATCCAATTTCTATGTAGAATTGCTCGGTCATTCCGAAAATCAAGGCTTTTTTTATAACTTTTCGAATTGTTGCCATTTACCGTTATTCCTCTTAAAAAAAAGAATAGCTTCACTAAATCACGTGTACATGACGTATGAGTAACATTATTTCCCATTAAATTTTCATACAAAAAGTCTTTGTACATTTTCATTTGACCACTCATTCCTTCTTTATTTATCCTGAAGCACAGGCTCACAGTCGTTGAGGCATTAGATCATTGAGTGTTATATAGGGTACTCCATGCGGGGACGACCTAAACAAAATCCACCATGTGAGCATTGCTTTCGTAATGCAAATACATGCCAGACGCTGGAGTTTTAGGAGCTTTTATTTACCGTAGCTAGGCTGGTTTTGAAGTAGAACCAAGGAACTGCTGCATGGGCTGCCATAGACTCTTCGTGAGCAAGCGTAGCCCCAGAGAATTCACTTCGACGGTAATACGTATTGTAACATTGAGACAAAGGAAGTTTTGCGATGTTGGTGGCACTGATTCTGAGTCCCATTTTGGCGACAGATATTTTCCTTAGATGAAATCCTCCGATATCCGAAAATATATATTTAAATTAGCAGAAGAAGATCGAATAGTGCCCCTATGTGGATATCCATTTTTTTTTATTTGCAGAACCTTTTTTTGGCTTCATCGCTATTCAAATAGGGAATACCATGGACCAACTAAACGCCAATTCCAGATTATGCAAAATCCAAGAATTAAAAGAAAAGCGTCAAGCAAAATATCGCAACAGTCGTTAACGCAACAAGGCATTATGCATATTGCATCGTAAATTCCGGGGTTAAGTAAATTTCGTTGATGCAGTTGGTGCTTTAATTCGCAATAATTTGTATAGAACGTGGTGCCACAAGTCTATTTAACGACTGCACACATGTAAACAATAAGTATTTACGTAAAGTATTTAACAGACCCAACAACTGGACTGCAGGACTGGAAGGAGCAATACTAGCGCAGCGTCGTTGAATAGCGTGCAAAGGGAATATTAAAAAAATCATAAAATTTAATTTCAGTATTCAATAAAATTAAAAAAGAAATGAACACAACACCGAACTGTGCCACATAGTGGAGGAGTGCGCCAGAGATAAGAGAAATAATGTATGGTGCATAAAGGCTGCTGTACATAAAATGAAAGCAATAAAAGGACATGGAAGTACGAATAGCAGCAATGTG
>NW_016210591.1:0-1898 GCF_001687245.7 Rhagoletis zephyria
TTTTTTTTTTTATAAGTGATAGGCGAAATGAATTTCTCTTTCTACTACACATGTGACGCTTGTCAGTACGTATGGAAATTAATTTTTGATAATATAAAAGCTGGTCATAAATTTTTGGGCATTAATAAATTGAAGATAATTTTGCGTTCATTGGACCAAAATTTTGGTAATTAAAAAACTTTCATAAATTTTCGATTTTATTTCATCTTTCATCTCTGGAATGGGGGACATACATATGTAGAGTATGTATCTGAAATTACCATTAAAAAGCCGGACAAAATTATATAATATAAAAGTTTTTGAGTGCAGTTTTCTGCAGGATCCAATGATCGGATATAAACCACATTAGTGTGGCACCACCTTTCCTTCAACTAAAAGTATTATAGAAATCGGTTAATGTGGTCCAAAGTAATGCGGTAACATATATTAAAAAAATAAATAAAAATATTCCGACGAATTAAAAACCACCTCCATTTTTGAAGTCGTTTAAAAAAAAAAATCGAAAACTATGAAAAGTTTTTAAGTTATCAAAAATGTATGTTCGGTTTTTAAATTACCTAACAAATACTTGTGTACAGTTGTTAAACAACTAAGTATTCATGTTAAGCTTAAAAAGTTCTAAAAATTCATTCCCAGCTTTTCATGAAACAAAAATGTTTGCAAGTTTTTAAAAAACCAACAATTATATGTAGTTTTTATACATCGAAATATGTAGGTATATATGTCAAGTTTTAAAATGTCCACTATTAAAACGCCAATATTTATGGCCAACTTCTAAATTAGCAAAAAATCGTATCCAGTATCGAAAAAATTTGAGTTTTGGTTCATTTCCAACTTGGTCATAAAACACAATCAGTTTTGTTTTTCTAACCCGGGTAAAAGAAACTTTGAGGAATGTGATAGTGCTGAAGAATTGGCGAAGGAAAGAGCCCATCTGGATGAATCTCAAGCTTTGCCACTGGCATGAATAATGTAAACAGATGAATAACTTAGTGGGAAGGAAGACGAGGTTGTTTTAATGTATGTTTATAAAAAAAATTCAAAATATTAATTCAGTAAAATTGGGGGTAGGCACTCGATTACCATCCCTCCACGTTTGTAAGTAATGCACAAGTAGGAAGGACTATAACTAACCAAACAGCTTAAATGTAATTAAATGACAAAAATCGGTTACATCATTGTTCGATTGTTCGAGCAGAGATTCTGCAGCAGCAATTTGTGATAAAGTTTTAGAAGAACACATACATATTTATTCGAAGTACATGCATCTGCATTACGTCATGCAATCGGAAGCTGCCTCACTAGCTCTGAAATCCCACATAGTAGCATCAAAACTGGTACCAAAGCCTTTGAACTTAAATAGATAGTATGACTGGGTTAGCCTGATCCTGGCATGAGAGTCATAATGGTAAGAAGCAGGTGAAATTTGTGCATAGAAAAAAGGTTCAACACATGCTAGTTTGAATTTACAGGTCTAAATTAAACTATTTATGTAGACTATATATGTTTTTTTTCAAAAAAGTAATGAATTTAGGTAGGTCCTCTGCAAACTCTTACTGGATAATTCATGGTGCCATATTTCGTTTCTTGACTGCGGGTAACTGCAGGTTCTCAGATAATTAAGGTACTGTTTTATGCCGGCAATGTAGATATATTGGTTTTGGGTCAGTTTCCTTCGGTCGCATGCGGAGTTATAAAAAGTGCTATAAAAAACATTAAATTTCTGGGTCATAAATTGTTCTCTTTGCATTAGACCTGATTCTAAGGAGCGTATGTGTAGGACAAGGTGAAATATCTTGGAATTATTTCCCCGACTCCACACATATCTAGAGCCTGAATGTTGAAGAGCGCGCAAGAGCACAACTATGGTCGGGTGGACACTATATTATGGGGCGCTG
>NW_016210593.1:0-1898 GCF_001687245.7 Rhagoletis zephyria
GAACAAAGTTATAATACCCTTGTGCACAAGTGCGCTCGGGTATAATGACATTCTATTTAGTGCAATGCAAAGTAGTCATAACTGAGCTATTAGTGTCAGAGCTACCGCACCTGGTATGTATGCCTTACCATTATTGTAGTAAAACATTTTCACCAAAAAATTTACCTCCAAATACCCGATCTTTAAGCAAAACAAAAACAAATTAAATAAAAAAAATATAAATATAATTTTTTTTTCTAAACTTTAATTTATTCTCATTTAAGAACAAATATTCCTTTCCTTATATACTCACACTTCTTTTGGCTAAACATAAATAAATTCTATACCAACCGTTGAGCTTGCGCCTTTGAGTTCTTTTGCGGTCGAAACGTGCTTATATGCCTGGAAAATTTGCCAACGACTGCTACAAAAATATGCACTTGCTATCATGATTTATGATTTATGTCATAACTGAAAATATGGCAAGTAATAGTAAGCACTAAATGACATTGTGATTTACTTGCCTTAAAAGGGCAAAAAAAAATAAAATATAGTTTGCCAATCCAGTAAAGGAAGAGATATGTCTGCAAGCGTCTAGACATGACTCAATGATTTGAGAATGCAGTTATCATTGTAGGCTTCTTTTTATTATTATTATTTTTTTTTCATATAAATATTTGCGTACTTTATACAGTCGATTTGCTCTTTACAACAACATTTGTCATTTGCCTTGTGCTTTAGAATTCGCAATTACATACTTAAGGTTCCAAGTCAAGCAGAGACTGACTTGCATTTGCCTTTTTGGGCCTATCATTAGAGCGATGCCGCGAAACTTGGAAACTTTCATGTCTTTACTTCGTTTACTTTTATATCTTTGCATTAATGTGACCCCTCGTACTATAACCTGCCATACGGCAAGCGGCTGCTACTGCTGCATATTATGGCTGTATTGTTAAGGGCAATAACAAATTTGTACGTCATAATTGTCATGCTGAGCAGGAAAATAGAGAAAAAATCTAAGAATATACATATGTATGTATGCATGTGTGCATACCGTATGTACTATGTATGAGTGCATCTGCCTGCGTATATTCAATGGCGCCTGGTGTTGTTGTATTTGCTTGCTTGCTTGCTGTCACTATTGACCGCTGACGCGCTCGTGTAATTGACCAAAACAAGAAGGTCGAATCGAGTAGCACAGTAAATTTACTGCTGACCAAATAGTAATTTCGTAAAAGTTTTTCCACATTTTCAATCAACTAAGCGAAAAAAGCAACAAATTTCTAATATTTATATAGTTCAATGACAATAACAGATGGATGAAAAAAGTACTACCAAGCAGACATGCAACCTCCAATTACCGCTGACCGCCGTAAATTACATAAAGCGACGTTGCAATTTGATAGAAGAGCCACAGCAACAGCAGCAGTAAAGTAGTGGGCGTGGAACGTGAACAAAAGCACTAAATTTCGGCTTGACGAAGATTCCGAGGAAAATTCATAACAAAAGAATATCAAACCGAATTTGGTAGATTTTCCATCAATATTTATTAGATATTAGAGAGGAATGTACGCAAAATTTCGCTGGTGAAATATTGCTTCAAATCGAGTTACATACATACATACTTTCATGAAGCTTGAGAAGTTTTTGATGAGAAATATTCAATTTTTGAATTACTTTCCATGTGATTCATGGCCGGCGGCTGTGGCTGAGTGGTTGGAGGCGCGTTCTACCAATTGGCAAGGCCTGGGTTAGATCCCTGATCCCTTTTCTGCTTTAATTATACAAAACTATTTGACATTACCATCTCTAAGCTCATTTCCTTTTAAAAGTCTTTCCAAGTCAGCGATTCCAAAAACCCCAAAATACCATGTTTTGATAAAGTTTATGGATTTTTGAAGTGAAACTTCTTTAGCGGC
>NW_016210594.1:0-1898 GCF_001687245.7 Rhagoletis zephyria
TGTGTGTGTGTGTGTGTGTGTGTGTGTGTGCTAACGTATAGTAGTCGAGCATTAAGTTTAGCCTGAGGTGAATGCAATCACGTTTCCGCATGATTTGAACAATTTTCGTCAGCCCTGCCAACTGAGGGGTGGAGTTTTGCGGCTGATGCCATTTTTATGTAGATTTTAGGCAAGCAAATTTATTTTGCCTATCATATTTTCTATTAAATTTGCTTCACACTCCTTACGCCTCGGTCCGATGCGCTAGTCAATGAGTTGAAGTGAAGAGTTTGTGAAAAAAAGAAATTACATGAGGATCAGGTTAAATGAAGCGGGCATAGGACAGCATTTAAGTAATGTAGTAAAGAAAATTACTGAAATCCACAAATTTTGCCAGCAGCAAGTTTGCGGAGACGGAGAGCAATGAGGCGTCGTCATCGCCTATGTAGAGTTGACTCCACTTTGCGGATGTGGCTGTGGTTTTATTACATTTTCCGTTCATTCAGTCTGCTGGAATTTTACTCAGTCCACCTACATAAGTCGGCCCTGTAAATTATTCTATTGCATATTTGGTTAAGAAAATTTCATTTTCTTTTATATGACTACCACTTAATATTTATTTTTTCGCTTGACATAAAATATTCCAGTGTATGTATTTTTTATTGAATTGCCAGTGCTGCAGGAAAAAGTGTTCTTATTCATGCATTGACGCATTGTATTTTTATCCTCTTATATAACATTTACTTACACACATACATATCGCCGTAACAATGATGAGCCTCTGCATGAGCTAAGTGCTCGTTGGCAATGATGAGGTCGTCATGGCCACTGTGGGCGTAATATTAGTTGATGACTTCCGCTGCGGTGGCTGGTAGATTTTTATACATGCTTACTTACACCGACATACATACATACATATACGCTCAAGAACACGCATGAATTTAATATATATATTTTTTTATGAATACGAGTGTGTACCCTAATGCATTTATGCATTTAATACAAAATCTTTCTTGTCAAAAATTGATAAAAAAACGCCGAATTTTTTATAACTGCTTTGAATTATGAACTAAATAGTAAGTTATAAGAAATGTTAAGCAGCATGGCTTATTGAAGCTCATAAAAAATGCATTGTTATCGTAAAAATATTTTAGCTAAGTCCTCGTATTTCCATATCAAATTCCTTTGTGAAGATATTAAAAAAAGGGAGATACTGGCAGCTAGAAGCAAAGCTGAAGTTTGAACCACTTATGTATGCAATAAATATTTTGTCTATTTTCCTGAGCACTATGTATGTAAAATAAGTTGCAAATATGTACATGCTAAAGAGCAGAATATATGAAATTTATATTAAATAGTTAATGTAGATATCTATTAATCTATGCACTAGAAAATCGTTTAATCTATGAAAGTATGTAATAAAAATTTTTCTTTGTATCTGCAGAATGCATGAATGAATATCTATATCTATCCTATTCTTAATATTAATCCTATTCTTAAACTTAACCTGAACTTAAATCGAATTTTTAATCTAAATCTAAATCTATATCCAGATCTTAATTTAAATCAAAATATAATCTAAATCTAAATATAAACCTAAATCCATAACTAAATCAAAATCTAAATCTATATTAAAATCAAAATCTAAATATAAACCTAAACATGAATCTTAATTTAAATCTAAATCTTAACCAAAATCTTAATCTAAAGCTAAATCGTAATCTAAATTTAAATCTAATCTCTATATCTACTCTAAATCTTAATATAAATCTAAATCAAAATGAAAAGGAAAAAGGGAAAATCAAAATCAAAATCAACATGTAAATCTTAATCTTAATCTAAATCTTAATTTTAATCCTAATCTAGTTTTTAGTCGTAATCTAAGTCAAACTCTAAATATTAATCTAATAAATTTAAAT
>NW_016210595.1:0-1898 GCF_001687245.7 Rhagoletis zephyria
TGAGCAGTCTCGAAGTCATTGAAAATAGTCAAGCAGTAACGAACACTGGCCTCGACCATCGATAGATTTCCAACTCTATGTGCCAAGCTTGGGAGAAATTGGTGAAGCGGCTGCCGAGATATACACAGGGCTACACCCATTTTCCAAATATTTGTAATATTCTTATTTTTCGTTTAAAAATCATTGTATATATCAATTTTTATACCCGAGCTCACTTGTGCACAAGCGTATTATAACTTTGTTCACATAACGAATGTCTGTAACAGGCAAAACGAATCGGGACAGATATAGACAAATGTATACATAAATGATCAGAATGAAAAGAGAAATCGATTAAGCGGTGACTGTCTGTCCGTCCGTCCGTCCATCTTTGCACACCATAACTCGAATAAAAATTGAGATATCTTAACGAAACTTTGTACGTGCACATCTTTCGGGCGTAGGACGGATGGTATTGAAAATGGGAAAAATCGGACAATAACCACGCCTACCTCCCATATAACGGTAATTTTCAGAAATACCAAAACTGCGATACTTTAGTAAGTACTGAAGATTATTCACTCAAAATTGGTATTTGCAATAGTTTTTAGACGAAAAATAAGAACATTATAAATTTTTGGAAAATGGGCGTAGCCACGCTCACTTAAGGTTACATGTGTATATCTTAGTAACCGCTGCATCAAGTTCTTCCAAACTTGGCACAGTTATTAAACTTGCTACAGCATACCAAATGGCCGAAAATATAAATCAGTAAATATTAAAGATAATTTATTCAAAATTGATACTTGCGACAATTCTTTACCAAGAAATACGTTTATGATAAAATTTTGGAAAATGGGCGTGGCACCGCCCACTTATGATCACATATATGTATGTCGGTAACCGTTCTACCAATTTATACCAAACTCGGTATGATTATTGTGCTTGCCACATAAAAGCAAACCGTTGAAAAGTATTGAAATCGGACTAAAATTGAGGCCGCCTTTGATATAACGGTAAATTTCAGAAATGCCTGAAACTTCAATATTTCGAAATTTAAGGACACAAATTTACTCAAAATTTATATACCCCGGCTTACCATGTAGCGGTAGCTTTCAGAAAGTTGAAAATCATATATTTAATACTTCCGCCGGCTATTTAATGTTTGGCTCCGCCCGAACTTTAACTTTCTTACTTCTTTTATTTATTTTTTTATTAATTAATCTTAACGGTTTTTACCTTCCATTTCCGCCCAACCGACACGGGGGGCGCAGTCCGCATGACGTACGGAACATTTTTTTTTTGGTGGCCAGTCGTGGAAACAGGAGTTTGTTAAGTGTCGAGATCTATAACTATTCAGCTACAGAATCAAATTCCACAGCTGGAATGGAAAAGACAGTTTTCTTTATAGCAAAAATCGAGTCCGATATGTCAAACGTGCTGGAATGAGAGTTAAAATCTTGACATCAAAAACGGAATGATTCGTTTACTTCAAAATTAGTTTTGCATGGCTTCAAAAATAGAGAGAGAGGGAACATTAAAATTTACCTCAGCCAGAAGGGCAGGGCTATTAATCAAGCCTGTCATTAATTTTTCGATAAATATTATACCTAGCATTTCTCTACGATTTGCGAGTGTAGGCAAATTTATGAGCTTTAGCCGACTAGTGTAAGAGAGGAGATTGTAGTCTGAATCCCAGTTAAAATCACGCAATGCAAAAAGCAAGAATTGTTTTTGAATTGATTCAATCCTATCTGAATGAACTTGGTAGCGGGGATTCCAAACAATAGATCCGTATTCTAGTATAGGTCTAACTAAAGTGGTAAAAAGAGCTTTTGTAACATACGAATCTTTGAACTCTTTTGACAATCGCTTTACAAATGCAAAAACGCCTTTGGCATTAGTGACTGTAATATTAA
>NW_016210597.1:0-1898 GCF_001687245.7 Rhagoletis zephyria
TTTTTTTTTTTTTGGTTGACGGTGCTGCTAATTTCTTTCATATGTGGCAAAAATGCATGACGCTGTCAACAAAAAAAAAATTTAAAAAATCTTAAGTAGTATTTAGCTACATGAGACTTTATTATACTAGAATTTAATGGCTACAAAACTGCACTTTATAGTGCAATCCCAATGCCGATTTTTGTTTTTGTAGAAGCCAATGTAAGCTAACTGATTTTACTTTCATTTGCATTGTCTCAGTTTTAATATGTTTTGCCAAGTAAGTCGCTTTCAAAAGGATATCGAGATATTTACGAGTAACTTCGTTTGATTGTGGAACGAGGATATTATTCAGTTTGATCGGCTGGAATATTTGCGGCCTTGGTGAAAATGTAACGTGTTTGCACTTGTTCTCTCATTGACTTTTATAGGTGAATTAGCTAGTCATTCCTTTAATGAGAATAAGGTGTGCTTGTAGTGTTTTTAATGCTCTTATAGTACAGTTATTACTGTTAACTAAGTAAATGTTAATATTTATTTAAAGTCGGGAGCCTATTAAAGTAGCAGGAGGGACACCAGCCTTGATAACTAACTCTTCAGTAAGCTAAATATATTTTGCTCCACACTCGATTTGGTTACTATAAGTTACGCCTAACTGCTGGAAATGGGGCAAAAGCATTCCTTTAATGAAATCTTATGACATATATAGGTCAATCACGATTTTACCATTATTATCAAAGGTTCTAGGGCGCATCATGCATTAAATATTGAATTCACTTGTTCAGTCGTGCCATGTTGAAAACNACTATATAGGTCAATCACGATTTTACCATTATTATCAAAGGTTCTAGGGCGCATCATGCATTAAATATTGAATTCACTTGTTCAGTCGTGCCATGTTGAAAACCTTTGTTGAAAACCAAATTTATGTGTTATATAACATCTTGTTCAAGTAGAAAGGGAGACATCTTTAGTAGTAATATTTCAAATAGTTAGGAATGAAATTTCTTCTTACCCATGGCTATTAATTAAATTCAAAATTATAAATATTTCAACTTAACTATAAATATTTATTTATATGCGAACTCACTGAAAACTATCTGCGTAAAATTAAAATAAAAGTTTGGGCAAATGTTTTTCCCACACATCCGCTCATTTTCATTCGCATATCCTTTATGTTCATGCGAGTACATGTTTGTGCATGTACATATGTAAATTTATAAGTTTATTAATGGGCATGTGGAAGAGGAAGGCATAAATTGAATTAATTACCAGACACAGCGAGCATCCTTAACCGCTACCAAGAAATAATCTAAAGTGCGGTTGGTATGTTAGACTTTGCTTATCCTACTGTTGACTCTATGCGGCTCTAAACACAATTATGAGGGCGCTCTACATACATACATATATGTACACACATTACATACATACATACATACCTAATTAAATGTGCTTTCACGCTGCGAGTGTGAGCGTAGCTCTTAGTAAATGAGCGCTAGTGTGGCAATGATTTATGGGCAACACACACATTAACGGAAATGCAAATGGGTGCTGGTAAGTAACAAAAGAAAAAAATTTAGAAATTATGAAACTACGACCAAATTGAATTGAAGCGAAATTCAGCAGCGTTTTAGCGAGGCGGTAATACCCTTTGTAGAGTGTGAAGTATTTAAATTTTCTATATACTGATTAAATAGCGATAGCATTTTGTTATCATGCTGGTAGTTAAATTTTTTTTATTGAAAATTACTCGTATTTTAATACATACCCGTAAAATTTTTAAGAAACAATAAATCTTAAAACCACTTGATGAGCTAAATATTGGCGAAACTTCATGCCAAACTACCAAATTTTATGTCCAATCATTTGTTCTCAGTTTTCAAATAGCCAAAGGTTTATGTTTAGCTTTAAATATCTAA
>NW_016210598.1:0-1582 GCF_001687245.7 Rhagoletis zephyria
AAAATTTATCCCAAACTGTCGAAACTCGCCAAGAGATATTTAGCGGTACCTGCCACTTCAACAGCATCAGAAAGGGTATTCTCAAGTTCCGGGAATGTGGTACGTCCAACACGNGAAACTCGCCAAGAGATATTTAGCGGTACCTGCCACTTCAACAGCATCAGAAAGGGTATTCTCAAGTTCCGGGAATGTGGTACGTCCAACACACAATTGTTTGTGTTCGGAAATGATCTCGGCACTGGTTTTCTTACACCAAAATAAGAAAAAATGAGATTTGTACAACATATTGTTCCACATGAACGTTATTGTGGTTATTGTTAAATGAAATGAAGAATTTATTAACATTGTTACCGTTTGTTGTTGTAATTTCGTTTGTTATTGTCATTTCTACATCTTTGATTATTTTAGCCAGTTAGCTTTACATTTTTCTATTTATTCTATATTGCGCATAATTTAATAAACGAATATTGTTAATGTTTTAGTGGATATCCTAAAATACGAATATTAACCGGATTTTCATAAATCCGGATATCCGGATAGTTGCACAAACGAATATTAACCGGATATCCATACTATCCGGATTTTATCCGTGTCAACGGATAATCCGGATGGATATCCGGATATTCGAATATGCGGATAGTCCCAGCCCTACTGCCTACTGATAGAAAATTCAATATTTAAATTTTTTTAAATTGCATTAAGTTCATTCAGAGCCCTCCAAACCGGGGATTGAGCCCAATAATTAGCTTTAGCAGGGATAACATAAAGCGGCGGGACAAACCGCAATATTCTGCTCGGGACATTGAAACCGATATGCACAAGTAATTCCGGACAATCAATGATGCCAGAAATCAAGNTACACAGATTCAATTAAACTTCTAAAAGACTGCCTACTAATAGAAAATTCAATATTTAAATTTTTTGAAATTGCATTAAGTTCAGTGAGAGCCCTCCAAATCGGGGATTGAGCCCAATAATTAGCTTTAGCAGGGATAACATAAAACGGCGGGACAAACCGCAATATTCTGCTCGGGACATTGAAACCGATATGCACAAGTAATTCCGGACAATCAATGATGCCAGAAATCAAGTCGTAAACAAACATGAGGGAATGGACTTGTCTTCTACACTCAAGAGAGTTTAAATCTATAAGCTTGCAACGAGCTATATAGGGCGGAAGAGGGTCAGAGAATCGAAGCGGCTGAAGGGCAAACCGAANTTTAAATCTATAAGCTAGCAACGAGCTATATAGGGCGGAAGAGGGTCAGAGAATCGAAGCGGCTGAAGGGCAAACCGAATAAATTTTCTCTGGACACGTTCGATACGAAGTGCATGGCAATTATATATAGGGCTCCAGATAACCGAGGCATATTCAAGCTTTGAACGAACAAGAGAGTTAAAGCGAGTTTTCCTTGTATAGGGATCCTTAAAATGCTTCGCATGCCTTCGCAGAAAAGCTAGGTTCCTGTAAGCCTTCGGAAGATGGCATATGTGATTAACAAAGGTGAACCCAGAGTCAAAAACGACACCAAGATCAACAAAGTCATTAACAGAAGCGAGTTGTACATTTGAAATATAATAG
>NW_016210598.1:1685-1898 GCF_001687245.7 Rhagoletis zephyria
TTCTTGAAGTAACCGCGAATCGGAGACACAATTGATTTTACGAAACAGTTTCAGATCATCGGCATACAGCAAGTAATCAGAGTTATTGAAACAGGACCCGATATCGTTAATAAACAGGACGAACAACAGCGGACCAAGCACAATGCCTTGGGGCACCCCCGAAGTAGCGGCAAATTGACCTGCAGTTTTCAATTTCAACAAACAGGGTTCTAC
>NW_016210599.1:0-1898 GCF_001687245.7 Rhagoletis zephyria
CTTTGAGCGACCTCTAAATATATTTTGATTTCAAAATAAAAATTAGGGGTATATTTTTTTCGGTACAGAACAATCCTAGGGGGTGAGAATATAAAAATTCCGGCTTTACTCTTTCACACGTATTTTTGGACCACCCTAATGTATGTACATACATATGTGCATAAAAAAGCACAAAATATCGCTTTACGTATGTATGTCAGTCACATAGGCATTGCATATATTTTATTTGCCAGATTGTATTTTTTTAATTCTTCCAACAGTCTTATAGCAAGCACATTCACTTGGCATCACTTTTAAGGAATTAATATACTTATGTAGATTATTCAAAATGTTTCACTTGAAATCTTTTATCTGTACTTTTAAGGAGTTAATATACTTCTGTCGATTATTTTATATACAATTTAAAATATTTCACTTGAATTCTTTATGTGTATGTATGTTGTTATTTATGTATGTATATGGTTGTATGCATGTTCTAAAATGAAAAAAGAAATTGCTTCGCCGACTGTTCGAGGGACACTGCGACCACCTTCATCCCATATGTTTATACCAGTTCAAGATGAAATGTTTTTGTGCTTTCGATTGTTTACAATTAGGCATTAAAAATAAAAGTGTTTTCGATTTCGCATATATTTGGTATACACACATACATATATGTATATATTATATAGCTTTTTGTATACATACATACATAAAAGTACCCAGCGGCAAATCAGACTCTTCGCAGATGCGCCGAGGTACATCCCGAAGAATATCTTTAGTCAAAAGATTTCAGCGCATAAAATTTTGTACTATTTTGAGTATACAGATTCGTAGCGCATTCAATTTTAATATGATAAGGTGCAAGTTTGAAGTATGTGGCTGAGACTTGCCGTAGATTTTTTGTTTGTTGAAGGTGTTGCCCATTTTCTTCTTATAAAAATCGTCAAATTGACATCGTCACAAAAAAAATCCACAAATCAACGGCAATCCCCAGCCGACAATACTCGTATAGAGTTGCCAGCTATTCGAAATTAGTTGAACATTAAATATAACTA
Organism: Rhagoletis zephyria; assembly: GCF_001687245.7. Classification (NCBI taxonomy): domain Eukaryota; kingdom Metazoa; phylum Arthropoda; class Insecta; order Diptera; family Tephritidae; genus Rhagoletis; species Rhagoletis zephyria. Next base: position 1,038 of record NW_016210599.1, read on the forward strand.
TATAATATGAATATCAGATGGAAAGTGTTTCAGAAAAACCCCTAATTCAAAAATAATTTTTTATGGGGTTACCACCTATTTTGAATCGCATATTTATTTAATTTTTTGTTTAGAAATTAAAAATGCAATATTACTACATCTTTTACCGGACAAAAAACCTGTATATTACTGCGAAAAATTCCATTCTCCATTTAAAAAAAAGCATTTTTTATAGTGCAGTGTTTTTTGAAACCGTTTTTCAATAAAATTAAGGAAATCGTGGTACTATGTGGAAATGCGATATACCCCGAGACAAAATGATACGACTAACAAACGCCATGTAATCCAAATTTCTAGCTTTTTACAAAAATTAGAAAAATTCAACAAATTCAACGACAATTTTATGGTTTGAAGCGTCCACAAAATACCGTTGATTTTTGATTTTTTTTTGCTGACGGCGCACAGTGTTTCGATTATTGGAGGCAGGTTTTTTAATTATGAATAAAATGTTTTTTTGTGTAATTTCTTTTTTTTTAATTTCTCTGCAAAGTTTAAAATATAGATTTATATGCTGTCAAGTATTATACAGCTAACTGCGCTTTAGTAGAAAATAAATAAACATTAAACAAACGGAAGCAAAACTACCGGTCAAACCTTGAAAACTTTAAAAAGCATGTTTAAGTTCGTTTAAAAAATACTCGTTCTGTTCAAAAATTTCAAATAGCTAAAAAATATAAAACCTAACCCATATTGATATACATACATACATATGTAGCAACTACTTTAATAATTTTTTTATTGCTGGGTCAATATGGTTGTAGGTGGACTTGTATATTTTCAAGAAAATCCAAAAATAAATGCTCAATGCGTCAATGAATTCTT
>NW_016210600.1:0-1898 GCF_001687245.7 Rhagoletis zephyria
TTATGGTTGTTGTACTTGCTCTTATTGTTGCCCGCTGCTGCTGCCGCTGTCGCGTTGGTGGCTGATAAGGCGGAATGTTATTAAATGATATTTTCAGGGTTTTTTTACTAAACATGCGAGCGGCAGTAAACACACGAAGAGTTGAAAAACTGACATATATATTTACTTACATACATACATATATACTCTATATACATACAAAATAGAAAAACACTCTTTTCGGAAATTCCAAAACATTAGGGCTGTTCAGAATGTTGTGGAAATGGTCTTGGATTTGCAGTTCGCATTGCATTTGCAAATTTTTTGCTTGCTGCCATGGCAACCGTGTGCATTTTATTGTTTGAATTAATTAAAAAATATATGTGTATATGTGTTTTGTTTTTAATACATATTTTCAGAGTTTTTGAAGCTAAAGTTTTTTTATTTTTATTTTTGTATAAAAATGTGGTTTAAGAAAGCCCATATGTACAAATCAAAATTTTAAATTTTTACAGAATTCAAAAAAAATCAACAAATTCTCATCAAAATTTCGAGATTTTTAATCAAAATATTTATACAACTTTTGGGTATGCAGTTACAAGGCTTAAGAAAATTTTAGCAAAACAAGGGCAAGTTTTGAGCGGCTAAAAAACCGCACTGATTTTTAATACTTTTTTTTTGCTGGGTGCTTTTGCGATTCTTTCTTATAAATAGGGAAATTTAGGAAAACTGTCGTTGAGTTTTTTAATATTTTTCTGCAAACCGTCTTGTGCACATTATTCCACAAGAAATTAATGGTTATATGGAAAAAGTGGAAAACGCAGTTATATTAGAATTTGTGTAAATTTTTTGCTTAAATTTGCATAAATTTTAAAAACTTAATTTATCTGGTTTTTGTTAAGTCATGAATCATATTTTTATAAAAAATAACAAAAATTTTAGCTTGAATATTTCTTTTCAAAGCCTAAAAATTAATAAAATTTATTAGAAAAAAAAACATTAAAAAAATAAGTTTATAAAAATTAAACATATACATACATGCATAAAAAGAAAAAAATTTTCCTTCTAAAACAATAAAATTTAAAGAAATTTAACTTCCAAAAAAGTATGTCCCTAATAATTAAATTAAAAAAAAAAAAAAATTACAAACAATAATTTTTATAAAAAAAAAAAATAAAAATAANGTTACATGTATATCTTTTAAATCAATAAAATTTAAAAATTAACAGATAATTTATATAAAATAGAAAGCAAAATTTAAATACAAAAATATATTTAAAAATTAAATAAAATAAAAAATATATATTTTTCTTTTTAAAATAATAAGAACTAAAAATTAAACGAAAATTAAAGGGATAATTTTAAAAAAATTATAACTAAAGAAAGTTTCAACATTTCAAGTTCAAACATTTAATGAAGAAAATTTTTGCACATTCAGCAGTACATAGCATGCATTTAGGCACCCGGTGTTAGCAGTCGCGCCTAAACAGTTCCTAAACTTTAAATTAATTTCAAATTTGTTTCTAAAAAGTTAGATTAATAAAATCTTAAAATTAAAAGAAAAAAATATAATGAAATATAAGATTCAAAAATTAAATTAAATAAAAACAAAGTTTTTCTTTTTAAAACAACATCTAAAAATTTATAGAAAAGGTAAGAATAAAAATTTGTACATACAATAATAGCGTTTTCTTTTCTGCGTAGTATTTTTTGTTTTTTGTTTTTCAAAGAGGGCACTAAGAAGGCAAATAAAATAAGTGTTTTAATAATTAAATTAAACTAAAAATATTAAATAATAAAAAAACTCTTTCAAACTATTTTGTCTACTGGCTTTCAATCGCCTTACAAAAAAACTTCCAACTATCATAGCCAAATTTGACGTGTGTCAAGTTAGCACTACACTTTTCGAAATTGGAAAA
>NW_016210601.1:0-1897 GCF_001687245.7 Rhagoletis zephyria
TTATGGCCAGCATATAAAGCTTAGTCGACCGAATGGGTATGTACGCTGCTATTCTGATAAGCTGTTTTTAGAGGCAGAATAGTTAAAGTCAAGTCCGGTCAAAAAGAGTATTCACTGTCCACCGCCTTTTCCTCTGCTAAGGCTTTCTATCAGCCCGCATCGTATCAACTCTGTACAGGCTAGCTCACCCAATCCTTTACAATTTAGTTCACACTCCTCCAAATGATTTCATGCTAGTCCAGCTTCGTTTATTTCATCTAACTTGACACACGCTTGCTCTCCAGCCTGCCTTTGAATAATGACAGTTTGCACTCGCTCGAAAAAAATTTTGAGGCAAGCAACTTCAATGCAGAAAAAGTCAATACACATACATACATAGCCGGAAGCTGCGTAAAAAATCTCTGCATATTTATTCGTGCGCAACCGAAAAATTTTCTCGATAGCCCTACACAATTTACGATGTATTGGACGGCCAATTGAGGCGTGCAAATTTCTAGCAACTACCTATTCACTCATGCTATGCTGCGTGTGTCAAATACATTACTAGATTGGAATTTTTTACGTGTTGTGAGTGAAAATGTTTCTCCACGCGATTACGTACCTTTTTTTTAAGGAGCGCAGAAAAACAAAAAAAAAAGGAAAAAATATTGATTAAGTGATTTATGCTTTCCTTTCGAGCAATTACTCAATTTTACAGTGAAGTGCCGTGCGATTTAAGCAAAAGGATCTTAGCTTTGGCCATTCACAGCGCGAATATTTTGCACAAAATTTCTGAAGCTATTAAAATTTTTAATCTCATTCAAATATACATTTAATTTAATGTATCTATACGGTTGTAGGAGGCGGGGTTATTGGCAAGCGCTGGGGTCTCTCGTCAAATGTAGTTAATTGCTTTTACGACGCTACAACTTAGCAAATTGTATTATATGCGCTATTTTTCTGGTGGAACGCACTGGACAAGGCCTTCATCGTCTAGCAGCTCGAAGGACTGCAACGAGCTGCCTTAATTGGTATATGTGGGGCACTTCGAACAACTTCTACTCTGGCGCTTAGATTTAGCAGGCAGAGCTGCCGCTACGCGCGCCGTAGTATGGTTAAGTGGAGTGGACTTTAAGTTCGCCGCGAGCTATGGGCACGCCAGTATTTTAAAAAGCTTCGACACCAACCGACCACTGCATCTCGCTTGCGGATGCAAAGGGATCTTTGACCACCCACATTCCAGCGACAGAGGACTGGGAGAGTTGTAGCAACAGGAATCCGGGTCCTGTGAATATATTTAGGAACGGATCGAAGCTTAATGGTGAGGTAGGTTAAGGCGTCTTCTGCAAAAACTCTCCATACATCTGAAATTCAGGCTAAAGAGAGGATGTTTGTCTTCCTTGTCGGCCACATCGAACAACTAGGCTATTAACCTTACCTGCATGCCGGGCTATAGCGAAATCGCGGGAAACTGTATGACCGATGAGCTGGCAAAACAGCGAATCTCCTATAAATGACTCCCGGTTAGAAAAAGTCTGGGTGCTTCCCTGGTCTCATGCGGTCAACTTCTGGACAACTGCGCGTTTAGTCAGCTCAGCGTGCGCTGGGCAAAGGCCTTGAAATGCAAGGTGTCTAAATCCTTCTGACCACAAATACTCCGAAGGCGGTCCAGGGAGCTCTAAAGACTAAGCAAGTTACACCTCTCGCATGCTGTTAGGCTGAATATCACCGATGACCCAGCTGCATGAAGGACTATGTGGTGGATTCATTACACTACCTGCTGTTCTGGTGCCCTGCCAGGTTCCAGCACCTCGGGTCGCATTTCTTTACACTCCTGATGAGCTTTCGGGAATGGATATCAGTCACTTAAGGAGCTTCGTGGTGATCACTGAGCGTTTTTCATATAAGAAGCCTTAGG
>NW_016210602.1:0-1897 GCF_001687245.7 Rhagoletis zephyria
AAAAAAAAAAAATCCTTTTGCAAAAATTCTCGTAATTTTCTTATTTTTCTTATAAATATGCAGGTTTTTGCTTTTACTCATGGGAGATTAAAACAAATATTTTTCTTTAATGTAAAAAAAAAACAGTTATATTTGTTGCAAACTTTTTGAAAATGATGGTAAAAACAAAACCAAGAAAATTTTTTGACTCAAAAATTAAAACTAAAATTATAAAAAAAACTTTATGCCAATTTTAAAAAATACTGATAAAAAAATTTGTGAAAAAGAATTCTTAGTCCCCCTTTATTAAAAATTGTGCAACGCTTATAAGGAAATTTATTTTTTTCGTGATCAGAAATAACACAAAAGTTATGAAAAAATAAGTTTGAAAAAATGTTAATTTTCTTAATTTTGGTATCAGATATAAAGACAAAAACATTTAAAAAACTGCTTCGCCATAAAAAATAAAAACTGATTGTTAAAGAACGAAAGATTAAGATTTTATTTTAGAAATTGCTTCGCGATAAAACAAAAATTTTTTTTTTCAAGAAAAGAAAAATTAAAATTTTAAAATTTAGAAAAATAAAATAATTTCAAATATTTTAATCAAATATTCATTTTAAAAATTGCTTTCTGCTCAAACAAAAAACTGGGTGGTCCAAGAAAATAAAAAAATTTTAACTTCACAAAATAGAATAATAGCAAAAATTTATGTAGGCGAAAATGGAATGCTATAAATAGTTAAAAAATATCAATTATTAAAATATCTTAATTTTTCGAAATTCGTAAAAAATGTATATTATATATATATATTTTTAACGCAATAAAAAACCAGTAAAATTGCTTTAATGGAAAGATAACAAATATTTTTTTAAATTTTAATAGAACTTTAACTTAAAGAAAAATTCAAAATAAGCTTGTTCATCTGTTAAAAGTATATGATCCAAAAAAATCTAAGNACTAAACTCTGCTAAAATTAGCAGATTTAAAAAAAACTATATATCTACAAATTTCCCTAAACAATAAAAAAAATCAAGAAAAAAAATTCCATCACTTTTCGTGAAAACTTATCAAAACACACATTCAGCAGCAACTTACGCGCGAAAAGAAAAGAAAGTTTTTTGCTGCCTGCATTTGTCTATCTGGCCACGCTGCGTCACCAACAACTCAACTCAACTCAGCGCGTCTTCTTCTGACTTGCCGCTACGTCCCAACATTGTTACCTATAGTACTCCTCATGCCATAGTGCTGCTATGCTTATGGTGCTGGATAGCAATAGACGTTGTTGTGGTTGTTTGTGTTATTGTTGCTGGTGTCTTTGGTGTTGATTTTTCTACATTGCAGCAATTTTCACGTTTGTCTGCATTTCATTTTCATTCAGACGCGCAACTAAGCGCGTCAATAACACGAAATGTTGCATGGAAAAATCAAAAGCAACACCAAATTGCCAACCGATGACGACGAAGACTGGCATAAGCGACCAGCAGCCAACAGCCAACAGCCAACAGACATCAGCTGAGGCTGCGCGTGCGCATACGAAACCAAAGCAAAATAGAAACACCAACAAGTGGAGTCAGCAGGAGCCACTTGCGAGTTTTCCAAACTTCTATCAGCAATACTCAGCTGACTTGCTTGTTGCTTTGTTGCTTGGCGACTGTTGCTGCAGTGCGTTACACTTGCCGATTGTCGTCAACGGCGACAGCCAAGCGGATTGCACCAGCCAACAATTCGCTACACAGATGCGCAATCAAAGATTTTCGCCATGATTTTGAGGCCGTTAGCATTTGCTGCGATGTTGTTGATGGTTTTGTTTTTGTCTTTTTGTGCAACACAATGAGAGCAAACTGGGTGCAATAGCAAAGCAATGTAATGCAGTGCAGAAAATTCAATAGCAGCAAAGCGCATACACGTAGAGGCA
>NW_016210603.1:0-1897 GCF_001687245.7 Rhagoletis zephyria
TCAGACTCATTAACACGCAAATTTTTCACGCCTGCCATAGAATGGTGCCTCTTAGGATGGGAAGAGGGTAGCAGCAGTTGGTGAAGTGTGGTGTTCAAATTAGCTGTGCAAACTGACTGAATTGAAGCCCCACGGTCGCTGAACAATCACGCATTGGGCTTTCCATATCATTGCCGCTGTGGCAGTGAGTTGAGGTGCGGAATGCTGCACCGCCTACCTGCCTGCATGTTCACAATTGATTGCTGCGGTTTTGCGTACAAATTCAACGCGCTTGTAATTTTAATTGCCTGTCAAATTTTTAACACCTCCATGCAGTCGCATGCGTCGGCAAACATATTGGCTATTTGTCAAAAAACTAAATTTTTCAAATCAGTGCACGAGCATACATTTAGGCGCATTGGCATACAGAGAGAAAAATATATATAAAAAAGGCCTAAACTGCCGCTCACAACAAACCGCCCAATAAATTGTACATCCTCATCCATCAGCTGCGTAGTTATGCCAGCAGTNTTGCGGGCCGGTGAGGGCGGTAGGCGGCGAAAGTGCTTCCACGTTTATTGACAGTTATTGCGCGCATATTTGTATTTACCTTTGTAGTTTTGTTTGCCAACACTGGTAGAGCGCTCGCCCGCTCGCTCCTACGTCATTGATTTGTTGTAAATAGTACTCAGCTATTTTTTTTTTGCTTGCAACTGTTCTTTGCTTAATTCGCGGCGGTTTAAAATTTTCTATGTGGTCAAAATTTATGTTTCGCTTGTAATTGTTTGCAATTCAATTATTTATTTTAATTCTATTGTTTGAGGTGTTCTTTCTTTGATTGCAATTTCGATTGCAAATATTTTCGAATTGAAATGCTTGCAAACAGAAATTCTGCCTTGATTTGGAAATTGAATTTTGTTTTTGTTTTTTTTTTTAAATTTCCGAAATTTTTCCACGTATGCTTTTTTAAAAAGTTAGTTTTAAAATTTGCTTATTTAATATTATTAAGCCTTTCAGGACCTAGGGAAACATATCACAAAAAAAATTTATTCCACTCATAATGAAACTGTGTATGGTCAAGAAACTTTAGAAAAATTATGTTTATCAAAATTGGAAAAATTTATCAATGCAAGAATTTAAAAAAAAATAAGGGTAGGTATAGAAAAAAAGAGATTTTTAATAATTTTTTAGGAAAAAAATTTCCCAAAAAAACATAATTTAGGATAAAACAGTTTTTAAGGAAATAAATACAAAAAATTTACCAGACATTACAGACAAATATTTTGTGGAGAAAAAAAATATCTTTGCAGTTAAAGTAATTTGTTTTGGAAAAAATTATTTTTGGTAATAGATGATAATTTCGAAAATAAAAAAAGTAAAGGTATAGAAAAAAGAGGTTTTTACAATTTTTTTTTTGTAAAATTTTACCGAAAAAATATAATTTAGGAAAAAAACATTTTTTTAAGCAAAATATGTTTACTCGAAATAGAAAAAGTATACCAGATATTAGAGACAAATATCTTGTGGAGAAAAAAAAATTTGTTTCAGTAAAAATTATCTATTTATTACGGAAAAAATTATTTTTGGTAATAAAAATTTCGAAAATGAGATATTTTTTTAGTAAAATAGGCTAATATGTAGTTGTTTGGGAAAAAATTATATTTGGGGAAAAATCAATTTAAGATTTTTACGAAAAAATATTGTTTCTTTTTCCACGATCGAAACTCTTTTGAGGGTTGCAAAGGGACCGTTTAGGTGTACTATATCGCTGGCCCCTAAAGATTACCCAGGAGTGAAAAATTTTACAAAAATTGCTTAATCCACAAAATGGAAGATTGATTCCACCACAGCCAAATGCCTTAATTAAATTCAAGAAAAATCTGGTTTCTATTTATAAAAAACTAAACTTTTTTTATTC
>NW_016210604.1:0-1897 GCF_001687245.7 Rhagoletis zephyria
CTCGTTTCCACTTTCGCTTCTGTGGTAATCGTGTTTTTTGCTGGGAAGTAAAAGCAGCGCTGTCACTGTAAACTATCTGTTGATAATGAGTGAAAATAGTGCGAAATATCATGCTTCTAGCTGCATTATGGGGAAGTTATAACAAAGAATCTCATATCTGAACAATCAGTTGTATGGGAGCTATATGTAAAAGTGACCCGATCTTTGTTATTTTCACTGTAAGAATTCTGTTGATAATAGTTGGAAGTATTGCAAAATTTCATGTTCCTAGCTGCATAAATCGAGGAGCTATAACGAAAATTCTCATAACTGAACAATCAGTTGAATGGGAGATATATATTATAGTGACCCGATTTTTATTATTTTCACTGTAAATATTCTGTTAATAATGAGTGAAAATGGTGAGAACTTTCATGTGTAGCTGCATAAATGGAGAAGTTATGGCAAAAAATCTCATATATGAGCAATCAGTTGTATGGAGGCTATAGGTTATAGCGACCCGATCTTCGCCATTTTCATTTAAAGTATTCTTTTGATAATGAGTGACAACAGTGCAAAATTTCATATTACTAGCTCCTTAAATGGAGGAGTTATAACGAAAAATCTTATATCTGAACAATCAGTAGTATGGGAGCTATAGGTTATAGTTACCCGATCTTTGTAATTTTCGCTCTAAGTTTTCGGTTAACAATGGGTGGAGGTATTGCAAAATTTCATGTTCTTAGCTGCATAAATGGAGAAGTTATAACGAAAATTCTCATATCTGAACAATCAGTTGTAAGGGAGCTATATGTTATAGTGGTCCGATTCCTCTGGTTCCGACAAATGATTAATACAATATAAAAATACACCCACCTACCAAATTTCATTGCATACAAACAGACGGACAGACATACAGACAGACAGACAGACGGACAGACGGACATGGCTAAATCNCTCTGGTTCCGACAAATGATTAATACAATATAAAAATACACCCACCTACCAAATTTCATTGCATACAAACAGACGGACAGACATACAGACAGACAGACAGACGGACAGACGGACATGGCTAAATCGACTCAGCTCGTCGTTCTGATCATTTAGGTATACATTTTAATGGGTCTACCTTTTCTTATTCTGGTACTTACAAACATCGGACCAAAGTTATAATACCATTTCATGCTCATGAAAGGTATAAAAATAAGGTTAGTGTTAGGAATGTTAAGCCCGGAATCCCAGACTTTTTAAGGTATCGAAAATCCCGGGATTCTTGGCAAGTAGTCCCGGGATTTTCGGGATTTGTAATTTTCACTGATGGCAATAATAGAAACTCCTTTTCTTGACCAGTATTGGCTATATTTCTTTTTTTATTTAATAATTAATATTTTTTTATAAATGTCTAGCTCATTACACATATATCAACGCCCGATAGTAAATTTTAAACACAAATATCAATATATTCGTGAAACCATGGGCCAAATATAGTAAAATTGCGTTTTTAGTTTTTCACTCTGACGTCAGTAATTTAAAAATGATTTAAAAAATTCTGAGAAATGCGCTCAGAGAAGAAGTATGGGTATAAAACTAAAAGCCTGTATGCAGCTCTCAAGAAAAGCAAAAACTCCATATAAAATGACGTACAAGAAATGGCTAAGAAATTTTCTTGAGTCAAATTTCCTTAAGGCAGTACGCAGTTCTTAAGAAATTTACTACACAGAGAAATTTTCGTTTTCCAATTTGCAAGGAACGTTTTACTTTTAAAAACGTTTTGACCCAGGTTTTGCACCTACAATATTTATTTAAATTTTGAGAACGAAAATTTTCANTGAGAAATGCGCTCAGAGAAGAAGTATGGGTATAAAACTAAAAGCCTGTATGCAGCTCTCAAGAAAAGCAAAAACTCCATATAAAA
>NW_016210605.1:0-1897 GCF_001687245.7 Rhagoletis zephyria
CACCAGGTCGGTTACCAGCAAGCAAAGTGATGAAGGCATTGAAAGCATAGGTAATAAAGAGTAGAAATTTATTGAAGAGAAACTAAAAGTTAATGCAGACGCAAGAAACTTAAAGAAATGTAAAAGAGATAATGGTAAAAACATAAATTATAAGAAAAAAGAACCATACGATTTATGTATAGAAAATTTATATATAAAGCTTTTGATCTCAACCGTGGCGCCGAGGCTTTGTAAGCTACCTGAAAGTGTTAATGACTCTTAATATCCATATAATGACCGCTTAAAGTAAAAAAGAAGAGCAAAAAAGTGATTTAATTTAAATAACAACAAAATATACTTGAACTTGAATATTTTGTGGCCCTACAATGAAGGCCTTAGAAAATATCAGTAATAAAAGTAGGATTACAGCATTTGAATACTTTTATTTGGTATTGTAAATTCGAATGGTTTCCCCATTGTATTTTAATGCGCAACGCACTTGGTCTCTGATGACTCAATGCTGTTGACAAAAGGAAAAAGAGTTTGCAATCAAAATTTTTTCGGATGCCCGTGTTGCAGTCCAACAAACTATTAGTCAGATTAGTGGATATTGTAGCCGTTTCAACAGCTGCCTGCCCACACCTCAATATCCCTAATGAGTGTCCGGATTGTGGAGATTCCCCCACGACACCAACCATCTCTTCACATTCCAGCGGAATCCACTCGACTAACACCCCTCTATCTTTGATACGACACCGTTGTTGTTGCTGTTGTTGTTGTCGGAAGTACTTATAGATGATAATTTCATAAAAAGTAAATCGGCCTAATCCGGCCATGATTTTTGGTATGTAAATACACAATTGCATATACCAAAAACTACCAATATACTGAACCGCGGAATTATGCGGAATTAGCTAACCTTCTTATTACCTAATGATTGTTTTTTTTTTTTAATGGCTCAAATTTTATATGTATAAACAATTAACTATAAATTCTGACAACTCTCTTAAAAGCACTTTTTCTAAAAATTAATTTAAATTAAAAAATATATTTTTCTTTTTAAACATTTTTAAACTAAAAATTAACTTAAAAAAAGACAAAACAAAAATAAATAAAATGAATTTCTAAAAATTCAAAAAATATTTAGAAAGGAAAAAATATCAAAACAGAAGAAGCAAAAGTTCTGAAAATTTAATGAATTCGATTTTTTTTTAAACAAAAATCTAAAAATTAAATTAGAAAATAAAATAAGCTTTTTAAAATTAAATACATGTAATCAATTATTTTTCTTTTTAAAATAAATAAAAAAAAATAAACAGAAAATTAAATCAAAGAACAAACCAGTAGTTCAAAAACATTTTTTTTATTGACATGCTTTTATTAGTGGTTAATGAAAAAATTGACAACCGAACCACCTAATGGCAAACTTTTTTGGCAGTGTTATTTCTTTCCATTTAAGTAATATACGTTCTAAATATGAAACATATCGGACCATAAATACGAAGTTTTCAAATATCTCGACACCCGCGCTACGTAGCGGATTAATTCTTCTTTCCCATTGCTTTGTCGTCGGGTACTAAGCTAAGTTTAAAGTTTCAAGTGTCCAGCTCATCGAAAAGTTGGTTAAAAATTTATTGCAAGATTTTACTACACGCAGGTAAAACATGATAAATGAAAAAAAAAAACAAAGAAATCCGTTAAAACAAAAAAATAAATTAAATTAAGAAAAATATACATGTTTTGCTTCTTATACTATGTCTCCATTTTGAGATTTAATGAAGATTTAGCCCTCTGACGAGATTTGGCGTTAAATCTTTTTGAGATTTACCATATAAAATTAAATCTCGAAAGGCGGTACATTTAAGTTATATCTTCGTCAAATCTTCAATAATATTGATCAATAAGTACGATTTGTTGG
>NW_016210606.1:0-1897 GCF_001687245.7 Rhagoletis zephyria
AAGTAGCCGCATCAACAGCTCAGCTGCTCATCGCATGCAAAGTGAAGTCGAATCCGAACTCGGAGGCAGGACGCCGTCTACAAGCCGCTGGCAATCAGGTTATAAAGTCTACGGAGAACTTGGTGCGCGCAGCCCAACAGGGTCTCGAAGATGAAGAGGAGAAAACGCTGAAAATTAATACATCGATGGTTGATGGCATGGCACAGGAAATTAACGCGCGATCCGATGTGCTGCGAATGGAGAAGCAATTAGAAGAGGCGCGACAAAAGCTCATTACCATTAGGCATGCGCGAGCGCTGCAGAAGAAGGGGCAAGGATTCGGTACGGACGAAAGCGACACGGAGTACGCGAATTCCACCTATGGAACACTACTGCAGAAGAGCCAAAATAATGTATGAATTCACTTTCAATTGCCCCTATTTTTTACCTCTATTTTATACTTATATGTATGCATGCACGTACACATACACATATCTATTGATGTAGCAGCCCATTGAGGAAGAAACGCTCAATGAAAAAGTGGACAACACACTGGCACAAAATTAAAGGAAGAGCATAAATATTACTTTAAATTCAAAGTGGAAAGATACTCCTATAAATAAAAAAAAAATAAATTGGCGAAAATTGATATCGAAGAAAGTGTGTTGCTCGCCGTAGTTAGATTGCATTTCAGGAAAACTAGCACATAGTATTACATTTAGATTAACAGCTTTTGTTTTATTATTTAATACACTCCAGAGATCGCAAATATGTAACAGTTAACCAGTTAAAAATCTCTTTCTTCCATCTTTAATGGAGAAATGGTGCGGCAGTGTGAATACCCAGAATGTTCTGAAAAACTTTTATCATAATAACTACAATAATTAAAAATAAATTTTTAGATATTAAAATAAAAAAACATTCGACCACTTTTTTTTCTCAAAGACACCATTCGAATTTGCTCTTCTTGTGTGATTCTTCGTGCTATTTCTTTCAGCCCATTTTCCCCAATACTTTTCGGTATTCCTTTTTAACTTTTCGTGTTTTATTCTTTGAGATGTTTCGCGAACTTTCTGGGACTTTTTCGGTACTTTTTTAAATCCTCGTATTTTTTGCGAAGATTTGCGTATTGCGTAAAAAAATGTATCAAGTGTACAAATTTTTTGTGCTTTTATTATAAAGTTAGTGCTCCTCGATAGGGTATTTGATTTATTCATATCAAGATATACATATATAATTCTGATATCTTTTCTGAAAAACGTAACAAAATCTATAAAATATTGCAAAATTTTTTAATGTTATCTAAAAATAACACTACGACTGAAAATGTAAAAAGTCGTAGTGCAGCTTCTCATATTAAAACTAACTACATACTTAGGGCCAGTTGTTTTTCAGTGCTGGTTTAAACTCAGTTTAAACTAAGTTTAGTTAAACTCAGTTTAAATTTAAACAAAGCTTAAACTACTGACTACAAATATACAACTTAACAGCTGATAGTTTAAACTCGGTTTAACCCAGCCAGATTGGGCGTTTAAACTAAGTTTAAATTTGACTGAAAAACTGCACACTGAGTTTTAACTTAGTTTAAGCGACAAACTGAAAAACTGGCCCTTACGCTAATACGTAAATGTTTTTAAACCAAAAAAAAAACATTTTGNTCATAGTTCTTCTCTTATACCTGATACTGTTAATTTATTTATTAACCGACTTCAAAAAAAGAACGAGGTTATAAATTTTTTGTTTTTGTATGTATATATAACTTTGCATAACTTTGGACCACGTTAACCGATTTCTCTAATTTTTTTTAAATGAAAGTGGTGGTCCCATTACTAACTTGGTCTAGATCTGGTCATTATATCATGAAGAAATTAACGATACTCTTAAATTTGTATATGAGAATTGAAGTCGGTTTTGTTTT
>NW_016210607.1:0-1746 GCF_001687245.7 Rhagoletis zephyria
CATAAAAAATTGCACGAATAAAATTCATAATTTAAAATAAAATATCGCAGTTGTTTTTTTATATGTACATACATATTAACAAAATGAATCGTAAAGCACCCACAGTAAGAAAAAAAAAATAAATAACAGTAATATGAAAAAGTATGTCGAGAAATTTCTAAATAGTAGCGAAACTGTATCTCAATAATAACAAATAATTTTAAGCAAAAAATACAACCGACTTCAATGCGCATTCAGGTCGTTCTGGTTACGTAGATCCGACTGTCCTCCCTTTTTTTTAATCGTTAAAAAAAAATTAATACGTATTCTACAGAAAAAAATCTAGATACATATTTAAGGATTTTAAGTAAAAATAAATAAAGGAAAACTTGTTCGTGATATCTCGACCAAGGTGTATTCATGATACAAAAATCTGAAGGTAAAACCGCTGAGAGTCAGCCTGAACACTTTTAAAGTTTGCTAACATTACAAAAATGTTTTCAAATTTTCAATCTCACAAATACATTCTCATTTTCAGTCTGAAATAAATGAAAATTTCAATATTTTCATCTATTTGTTTTTAGTTTTACTTTTATTTGGCATTTGAGTTGCTCTCAACATTTCAATTTTATAAAATTGACAAACTTCAAAAAATAAATGACGGCCGACGAATTGAGCAAGCGGTTTTACCTTTAAATATTTGTATCATGGGTGTACTAAACAAGGGGCCGTATGCATAAAACCTAAGCAAATGCTTTTTCTTAAAATTTCAGACCTTTCACTAAATTTTTTCAAATAAATTTAGGTGAAAGGTATGAAAATCTGAGAAAAAGTAATTGCTTAGGTGTTATTGACAACTCAGTGCGGCTCTCTTTTTATCTTCTATTATGTAGAAAAATATAAACAAACGATTCAAAATTTATACAAATTTTTTTCAATTTGACTTTACAGGCTGGTTCTTCTGAGAGCATGGTCAAATTCAATCACGCTTTGTTAAACAAGTAATTTTTAGCAAAAAAAAAACCGACCNTTTTTAACCGACTTCCAAAAAAGGAGGAGGTTATCAGTTCGTCGGAATATATATATTTTTTTTTTTATGTATGTTGCCGCATAACTTTGGACCACGTCAACCGATTTCGATAATTCTTTTTGCATCGGAAAGGTAGTGGCTCAGAGGTGGTCCCATACTAATCTGGTTGAGATCCGATCAGTGGATCATGATATATATATTTTTTATATGGGAGTTGAAGTCGGTTTTTTTTTCCCATACTAATCTGGTTAAGATCCGATCAGTGGATCATGAGATATATATATATATATATTTTTTTATATGAGAGTTGAAGTCGGTTTTTTTTGCTAAAAATTACTTGGTTGGAAGTCGGTTAATAAATTGAGCTCTAGCAAATAATATACTTCCTCTGTAAATATTTTATGAAGTGTTCCAAAATTCGCTCCGAGCGCGTTCACTGTTGATCATTTGATTTATATAGTTTGTCAAACAATTAATACTATAGTTTGATCGGAGTTAATATATTCTTCAGTTATTAATTATATTATATTAAACGATAAGCTTATGAGAAAACATTTAGTCTTAACATGCATATTTTATATCATGTTCCAAAATTCGGTCCGAGCGCGTTCACTGTTGATCTTTTGATTCAAATATTGTTTGTCAAGCATTCAGTAATGAAGTTTGATCGGAGTTTATATATTATTCAGTAATTAATCATATTAAATTGAAATATAAACGTATAATATGGTAGAAAG
>NW_016210607.1:1759-1897 GCF_001687245.7 Rhagoletis zephyria
AAAAGTTTGATCGGAGTTTATATATTATTCAGTAATTAATCATATTAAATTGAAATATAAACGTATAATATGGTAGAAAGTTAGAAACTATTTAGTGTCAATAAGCATAATTCGCTCCGTGTTCCAAAATTCGCTCCG
>NW_016210608.1:0-1897 GCF_001687245.7 Rhagoletis zephyria
TGCACTTCTTTTTGTCATATCACCTTCTTCTTTTACTTACTATCTGTTTTAGCTCTCTTTTTTAAATAACCTTTTCTTCATACCCATTACCTTACCCTACCTAATTCTACTATGTACCGAACCATTTAACGCCCAAACCCCCAACAAACAGCCTTTGCTTTCACGTTTTCAGCGACTGGGATCAGGTGTCTTCTGGGGTTTTCCCATCTTATTTTGATTTTATAGAATGTTTGTTTTCATTTAACTTGTTCTCATTTTACTCCCGAGTTTGACCAATGCATGTTAAGCAACTAATCAGCAGTTACACTGTTAGTCTCGAGTCAAGACTCTTGACTTTGAAAACGGCGGGCAACTAACAAAGGTGGTCAGTGACCACTGGTCACGTCGTCAGTGAAGGGAGCCTGAATGAGGGGCACTTTTGAAAAGTGACTTTTCGCACGCAGACGCACACAGAGAGAGAGAGAGAGAGAGAGAGAGAGAGAACCAGATTCTAACTGTCAATATATAGAAGCGCGATACATTCTGACTCAGAATTTCTGAGACAGACTTAGGAGCGGAGAGAAGACGGAAGAAGAAGAAACGTCGCCTGAACGTCACACAGAGCATTCTGCTGCTGCTGCCACACCTTTTGTGTAAGCTTTCAGCGTAATATTCCCATCGATTTACTGGTGGTGTTGCTGTTGTTTACCCAGTCCTCCCAGCCTAACCTCATCGCCCACCACCACTACCACCTCCTTCTTCAACTCCTCCTCCCAACTGTCATAGTCAGCAAAACAAAACACCACCCTCACCACCAAAAGATGAGTTCGGCGGCATTGAAAAGTTCGAAGCCGCCGAGACCTTTCGAAAGTCTGGCAAGTCTTAAAGCAGCGAAGAAGACCTACTGCAGCATTGACTATCAGATCGAGTGCCTGAACGAGCTCTACAATCAGCTGATGCCGACGCAGAATGGCGGCAATCGGCGAGCCAGCAGCAGCTCTAGAGCCCAGGATGGCCAGAGAGACTCGAAGGCGCTTCAGCAGTTGAAGCGCGAGCTGAAGGCGAATCTGCGCAGCAACTACGGCAGTCCGCGTGAATTCCCACCGCTGGAGCGTCTCAAGGTGGTGGTGATGTTCGACGACAGGAAGAAGGCCTTCTTCGACATTCGACTTCGACCAAGCTCGGGCTACCCTGTAGGCTACCCCTTCCTCATTGACGACAGTGAGGGCACCATTTGCGGCCTCTCCGAAGCCATCTACCAAGAGGTCTTGAAGGCAGTTCAGGAGGAGGAGGAGGAGGAAGAGAGAGACCGTGATGATGAAGGACACAACAACAACAACAACCACAACAACAGTCACGCTGCTGAAGAGGGGCTAGATCCAGTAAACATTAAACAGGAAGTTGTTGACGACCAGGAGGAGGAGGAGGAGCTGATTACCTTGGATGATGACAGCGACGAGGAACCCCTCAATAATGAGCTGCAGCAGGAGGAGAGCTACAACTCGCAGGTGGTGAATCCACCGCCAGCAGCAGCTGAGGACAATGCCGTTCCAGAGAGCGAGGACTTTATAGTCTCGGCAATTTCTGCTGCTGCTGCTGCCGCCGCCACCGCTTCTTCTTCTGTGCCTGCTATTGTTCCACCCGAAAATGGCAGCCCTGCTGTGAATCCTCAGGCAACCGACACCACCACCAGCAANCTTGGATGATGACAGCGACGAGGAACCCCTCAATAATGAGCTGCAGCAGGAGGAGAGCTACAACTCGCAGGTGGTGAATCCACCGCCAGCAGCAGCTGAGGACAATGCCGTTCCAGAGAGCGAGGACTTTATAGTCTCGGCAATTTCTGCTGCTGCTGCTGCCGCCGCCACCGCTTCTTCTTCTGTGCCTGCTATTGTTCCACCCGAAAATGGCAGCCCTG
>NW_016210611.1:0-1897 GCF_001687245.7 Rhagoletis zephyria
AACATTTTTCAAGTCAGGCGAAACAATTTTCAAATTAAATGAAACCTTTTTCAGATAAAGCGAAACCTTTTCAAATTAAATGAAACCTTTTTCAGATTCAATGAAACTTTATTGAAATTAAATATTTTCGAGTCATTTTAATGATCATATAATTAGGTTCTTTGTGCATATTTTTGTCTCCTCTACTCATGAAATTTAATTTAATTTGCGCGCAGTNGTCTATTCATGATGAAATGTCAAAGCATACTGAGCATCTTTCTCTTTGACACCATGTCTGAAATCCCACGTGATCTGTCAAATACTAATGCATGAAAATCCTAACCTCAAAAAAATCACCCGTTACTACACACACGTTTTTCATCTGTTACGTTTTTTCTCGATTTTTCAATATATTTAATTCAGGAATGGAAAATAACCATTATTTTTTAATTTTAACCAAAAAATCAGCAAGTTGTAATCGTATTTTTCCAATTAAAAATAATGATTATTTATAAAATTTAAAAGGCAATACAGACGCAACCAACTGAAATTTTGTCTTGAAAGTTTTGGGACTTATTCCTTTTATAGGGTGTTACTCCCTTTGAAAAGGATATGTCGGAAATCACGCAGGTATGATTTTTGAGATATTTCAATGCCCATTATTCGTAAGTGAAAAATAAAGCTCAATAATACTAAAAAAAGGTACATAATAAGTAAAGTAATAATTTCCTTTGAGCGAAAAAATAAAACTCAAATAAAGTTCCACAATCAAATAAAGTTATTTTTTTAATCATTATTGGCTAAACTCGAAAAATAACGCAAACGTCAAAGCTGTGCTTTTTTGCGCTCTTATAAAAATTTATCCCCCTAATTCTAGAACCCGAATTTTCGTAATTCGTAATTCGTAGCTACGCTACGAAAAACGAAAAATCCACATGCTGCAACCCTTGCGGAAACATGTGCAGCACTGCCAGCTATCAGTTGTTTTTCGAAGATAGCTGGATGAAGGAAAACAGAGTGGAAAGGAATTAAAAAAAACACTCATGAAGTGCTTATTTATAGTAAAATTGTTTGATTTTACATATTTTGAAAGAAACTGTGGATTCTATTGCATTTGCAATTATAGCAGCGGAGTAAAAGCGCGCTATGTGAATGATTTCACAAAGATACGCGGAACTATCGGTCATAGTAACCATGGGCGCGTCTATGTTAGCTTCTGGTTGATTTGTTGAACCACAAGCCAGAATTACTACTATGCTTGAAGAGTTGGTTCTCAATCCAGTTAATGCAATAACAGCTTCTTCCAAGCCATTGAAGACATGCACTTTGTTAGGTTACTATGTAAGTAGAATTCTCCTTTCTGTGTTGCCGGAGAAGAAGGGCTTGCGCATGTCAAAAGTACTACACTTCTTGTGCACATCACTCCGGCTACGCCATCCACAGTATTTTTGCGCAGAACCCACGTCAAAATTTGCAAAAAAGTGCCTAGTGCAAACCGAATTTATTAATATGATAGTGCTCAGAAATTTGAAACATTTATTTTAAATCAAATTTTAATCCTTTGGTTACACGTGATGTTTAAGTTTTTGGATTCGGATTATGCGTTTGGACACAACAACCGAAAATCATTGTACAAATAACTAAACCAGACCCAAGCTTCTCGATAAGGGGCAACCAAGATTCTGTTTTACTCGTTTATATAAATCAGTTGATAACAAGTAAGAAGTTCTAAGTTCGGGCGGAGCCGAACATTAAATACCCGGCGCAAGTATTAAATATATGTTTTTTCACCCTTCCGAAACCTCCCACTAGATGGTAAGCCGAGGTGTATCAATTTTGAGTAAATTAGCGTCCTTCAATTTCGAAATATTGAAGTTTCAAGCATTTCTTAAATTTACCGTTATATGAGAATCGGCCG
>NW_016210612.1:0-1897 GCF_001687245.7 Rhagoletis zephyria
GAGGCCT
Source organism: Rhagoletis zephyria (assembly GCF_001687245.7). Taxonomy (NCBI): domain Eukaryota; kingdom Metazoa; phylum Arthropoda; class Insecta; order Diptera; family Tephritidae; genus Rhagoletis; species Rhagoletis zephyria. Next base: position 8 of record NW_016210612.1, read on the forward strand.
CGGAATTAATCGACAGTTTTGATACAAAATACCCCAGTGTGCAGCGTAAGGTAATGTTCGTTCATATAGTAATAGTAATAATATTATTAATAATGTTCGTATTGTAATAGTAATATTATGATGTCTTCGGTCTTNTAAAAATTTTTCGATTTTTTTAAACTTCAACTTCAGATATCTCGATAACTAAACGAGTTATCGATAATTTTTATAAAATTTTTTCGGCTTATTTTGAGGTGTTCTACACAAAAATTATCAGTTTGAGAGGCCTCGGAATTAATCGACAGTTTTGATACAAAATACCCCAGTGTGCAGCGTAAGGTAATGTTCGTTCATATAGTAATAGTAATAATATTATTAATAATGTTCGTATTGTAATAGTAATATTATGATGTCTTCGGTCTTAGCCAATTGTTTTTGGCCACGAAAGATTAATTTAAAACTTATCTTTAGCGCGCGCATTTGAATCAAAGTGTACGAATTTTGAAAATGGAACTTTGGCTGGTAATATCTATGGAATGCGTTAATTGTTATAAACAGGACGATATATTAAATTAAGGGTTATTAAATTTAGTACTTCACGTTCATTTACCATTTTTCAATAAGTCTTAAAGTTTTTAAGATATTAAGATAAAACTTACAAGAACTATAATTTCCCTAACGAATTTTCAATTCTTCATTATTTCAGCAACCAAGTGAAAAATACAGAAAGGTGAGAAGAGATTTATATGCAAACGTTTTAATGTTTTCAGATTTTTATATAATATTAAAAGGACCATGGACCTGGTCACGCCGATTTGGTCAGTTTTCAAGATCCTGTGAATGAAATCAAATCAAAGCCTTAGGATAATGCAAAGAAGGAAAAAGACAATGAACAGAAAAGAAGATACGGACAACATTGTTTATGATTACAAATAAAAATGTTTATTATTTTAGTATTGACAAAGCTACCACAAAAGATGGTACAGATGCGCTGTATTTAGGTGATAATCAAAGTTCTTAAACATTGTGAGTTTTTTGTCCTCAAATTGTTGTTTATAATTTTTAATTCCATATATGTATATGTATGTTTGTATGCTATATTCATTAATTTTTAATTACAATGTGCCTTTGTATTTTTGGTTTGTGGCAGATTTAATAAAGCTGGATTGCCCCTGAAGATGCTAAAAATGTTTTAGCGAAACGTTGGGCCAGAAAGTGGAATAATGTAGTTTTATTCGCACTAAAAACATAGATCAGACTAGCCTGGTAACATAATATTTAAGAAATCAAACTTATTTTGTCAAAGATTAGGAATCGTTTGATAAGTTAATAATAGTTTCAAGCATATACGTATTCACATACATTAACATAATACAATTAGGGCGAGAAATGCCCATTTTAAGTCCATTTATGCAGTCTTGAAAATTGGTGCGGAATGGTTTTATTAGTCAATGAACAAGCGCATTTTTCGCGGTTTCAAATATGACAGTAGGAGACGTGAACTAATTGTTTTGATATCAGGGACCGAAAATAATGACTATTTCAAAATTTTCAATGAAAAAAATCAAAAGGTTCAAAATATCGTAGAACAATTTCGAGTATATACATGTGCATGTTTTTTCATGCTCTGTATGAATCTCTTACGATTTCAAAATGTTTGAGCGATATCTATNTTTTTTGCTCTGAAGTAATAATTATTTTGTGAGTTGTTTTCTTTTTGATCAAAAATAATCATTATATTATGAGTTTTATATTTTTGATCAGAAATAATCATAATTTTTTGAGTTTTATTTCTTTCATCAGAAATAATGATTATTCTTTGAGTTTTATTATTTTGATCGAAAATAAAACTCTTTCCTCGGGCGTTATTTTTTCTCTCAGAAATAAAAATTAACTTTTGAGTTTTATTTT
>NW_016210613.1:0-1897 GCF_001687245.7 Rhagoletis zephyria
AGAAACTAATGTAGAAGCCTAGATAAGTACATACTTATTTATATTAAATGGAAATCAGAAAATGTCTTAAGAGATTAAAATTAATAAAATTTTTTATAAATCAGTTTTTATACATACATATGTATGTATTTAGGTATTTAGATTTTACTTAAAAATTGGTATGTACATTNCTAAAATTGTACTTCCTCACTCTTGTACTTCAATTCATTGACTGACTTCAACTTCGCTGCAAATTGAACAAAGCAAAACATGATTTTTATGCGAGACAAATTTCCACAGAAAGTAACGGTAGAAAAAGAATTTTTGGATATCCATTATATTTTTCAGCTGACTACGATGCAGCATTCTAGTTTGCATTCTCCGAAATGAAGCAAAGAAGCGAAATAAATAAAATATTGTAGGAAATTCTACTTTGCATTCCCCGAAATGAAGCAAAGAAGCGAAATAAATAAAATATTGTAGGAAATTCTACTTTGCATTCCCCGAAATGAAGCAAAGAAGCGAATTAAAAATGAAATATTATAGGACATCCTACTTTGCGTTACCGGCAATGCCTAAAAGAAGCGAAAAAATTTGAAGGCATTATAACGCTATCCCTTCTAGAACACGTTACCACTAAAAGCGATTACCGATTTTTTGCTGGGATATATCTTGGTAACCGCTGCATCAATTTATTCCAAACTTGGACCAGTTGTTGGCCCTGGTACAGCATACAAAATGGCCGAAAATTTTTAAAATCGGACAATAACCACGCCCACATCCCATATAACGGTAATTTCGAGAAATACGAAATCCTCGATAAATCAGTAAATATTAAAGCTAATTTATTCAAAATGAAGGTTGCAATAATTCTTTGCCAGGAAATACGTTTATGATAAAATTTTGGAAAATGGGCGTGGCACCGCCCACTTATGATCACGTATATGTATCTCGCTAACCGTTCTAGCAATTTGTACCAAACTCGGTATGGTTATTGTGCTTGCCACATAAAAGTAAACCATTGAAAATTGTTGAAATCGGACTAAAATTACGGCCGCTTTTCATATAACGGTAAATTTCAGAAATGCTTGAAATTTCAATATTTTGAAATTTAGGGACGCTAGTTTACTTAAAATTTATACACGCCGGCTTATCATGTAGCGGTAGCTTTCGGAAAGGTGGAAAACATATATTTAATACTTGCGCCGGCTATTTAATGTTCGGCTCCGCCCGAACTTAGACTTTCTTACTTGTTTTTGTTTCGATTTGATTTATCGACGTTTTTTTTCGATTTGATGCATCGAAATATAGCATCGATGCACGTCGATGTATCGTATAAAAACATCGATAGTTTCAATTCATCGAATGAAAATAAGAACAGTTTCTTTCAATTAAAAGTATACAACAAGAAAATAAAACAATCGGAACTTCGATAAGTGTTTAAGTAATAACTCACAGTGAAATGTACTAATTGATTTAAACAGTTGCAAATACCAGTTTTTTCTGTTCTTTCGAAAAGCTTTCGAAAAAAAATTTTCGCAAGTGGCGACAATTGTTTAATGTTTATAAGCATAATGAAATAATATAAAGTATGCTAGCTAACAATGGCATTCTATTTCGGTACACTAATTTGGCATTTTATTATCATATTTTTTCCTCTAATTTGACTTTAATGTTAAACACTCTTGAGTGAGAATTTATGAAGTTTTTTGATTTGAGTGAAAAATTTAAAAAACAAAACATGTCAAGAAATTCTTGCCAGTTGTGCAAAAGTACACATAACGTTGCAGTAATGATGTTTTCAGTACATTAGGATGAGGATCAAAGACAAAATAGGGCAGAGGTGTGCAACAAAACCAAGGGTTAATTCCAGAATTGAAAGAAGCGAAAATGACGAAACTCAAATTTTGCTTTAAAC
>NW_016210614.1:0-1897 GCF_001687245.7 Rhagoletis zephyria
AAAAAAAATCGATTTTTTGTCCCTTACACCAATTCGGCGGTTAAGGCTCCATATGTAAACTCCACGGAATTCTTTACGTGGTGCATTTACTGGCACCAGCAGATTTATTTTGTTGTTTAAGCCGCAAAAATCCGCAATTCCTCTGTCATGGGTTGGACAACGTTTGTCACGGTTGGAACTCGTACGAATTTTTATATGAAAAGGAGCCTTTACTGTGGTCCATATTAAAGATTACACAGGTCCACAAAAAAAATCTATGAAAGTCTATTGTATGTTTTTGGGTTCGCTGAACACGAATCTGAAGTCCGTTTTGCTCCATCACGTCTGTATTTTTGTCTAACCTCAAAAAACATCTCGGATTTTACGTGACAGAGAAAATCCCAGGTTGGTTTTTGAGGTTAGGAAAAAATCTAGACGTGATGGAGATTCGTGTTCAGCGACCCCAGAAACATATAATAGACTAGGTTTGGACAAAGAAACCTTTCATAGATTTTTTTTTGTGGACCTGTGTAATCTTTAATAAGGACAACACTAAAGGCTCCTTTTCGTATAAAAATTCGTACGTGTCCCACCCGTGACAAACGTTGTCCAACCCGTGACAGAGGAATTTCGAATTTGTTTTTTTATAATAAAGCAATAACTTTTAAGTTTTTGCTTTGTTAAAATTCGTTGTTCTTTTTTTTTATTTCAAGACATCAAGTTCGCACAGAAAGTGAATTAAGAGTTTCCGTAAAATATATTTACTCCAAAAAGCAGGTCCTTTTTTGGTCAAACCCGCGACAGAAGAAATAACTCAAATTTTTTCAATTATAAAATTAAGTTGGATTTTTTTTTTTTTTTTGTATTTGGTAATAACCCATATAAAAGTGAATTAGGTGTAGCTTTATCAAAATGTAGAATTGTTAAGTACATTTTTACTGTACAAGTGTCCCATCCGCGACGGTGGAATACCCCAAAAGTAGATCTAACTAAGTTTTTTTTTTCTAAATTCGTAGCACTTAAACTTTTCTGGGCATTTTTTTCAGTTCTACGTAATTTTTATGGATTATTAATAGCATTTTGACATTTGTTTAAGATAATTTTTTGATCGTTTTTAGTTCATCGAAATCCGAGCCCTGCTCATACCTTATATAACTCATACCAAGGAGTTCGATAAAACATCTTCAATAAATTCATTCGTTAATTTAGAACTTGCTCTAAATTTGTTTACGGATATGCACAGAACTAAAATTTTTAATCAAATTAACAACAAATTATACGAATTCTCCGTTTCATACACGCGTTACTATGCACGTACATATGCATGTATGTACATATATACATATGTAAGTACATATTAGCATGTTGCAGTTTTTTTGATATTTTTTTGTTAATTAATTTTACACTCAGTAGTGCTGCTGTCCGCACCGCTTTTCTTTCCAATATACTATGCATGTATATGAGTATGTACTTCGCATTTAATTGCAATTGTTAACAGTCACACTTGGGTCAATATGAAAGTCAACCAAATAATTTAATATATCGTGTGTAAATGCTATAAATGTACATACATTTGTACATATGTAAATACGTGTGTAAATACCAATTGTTCTATAAAGCTCGAATTTATACGAAAGTATGCGCAAATAAAAGCATTTGTGTACATACTGTTACATACATACATATATACTTAAATGTCGTGGAATTATTTACTGCAAAAAGCACCTAAAAACCAAAAAAGTTGCATAGTCATATTCGGAAAGAAACAACGTAGAATACCTGTCGGTCGAAATGTCTAACCCCTGTGTATGATCCTTATAAGTATTTCAGCCTATGTGATTTTTATACCCGAGCGCACTTGTGCACAAGCAACTTTGTTCACATAACGGTTGTTTGTAACAGGCAAAACGAATCGAGA
>NW_016210615.1:0-1897 GCF_001687245.7 Rhagoletis zephyria
AACTTTTTTGAAGAGGGTTGCCACCTGTTTAAAAAGTTGCATTTAACAATATTATACGAAAACTATTTAAAATGGTGTCAAGCGAAAAATTATTATGAAATCTCTAATTTTTATACTAGAAATGTTTTTAAGGTGTTTGAAGAGGGTTGCCACCCGTTTAAAAAAGTAAAATTCAAATTATTTAAAATATAAGTGAATTATCTATATGCATATGGATATCAGTCGAAATGTTTTTGGAAAGGCTTTAATTCTGAAATATGTATATTTCAGAGTTGCCACATGTTTAAAAAATCCAGTTTAATTTAATTCATCCGTTAATTAAAATATTTATCACGATGTAAAGCGGAGAAAATTTGGGGAGGTTTCAACTTGAAAATACTTTTTAATAGGGTTGCCACCTGTTTGAATTTTATAAGCTTATATACAAATTATGTGAGATATTAAAGTACGTCTGTCAGACGATAGAATGTTTAGAAATCTTTAATTGCAACTATTACAATGTTTTAAAAGGGTTACCACCTTCTTGAAAAGTTACATTAAAATTAGTTTGTAAGTAATGAAATGAAAAGAAAATAAGCTTGAAAAGGTTTTATTTCTGGCCTAAATTTATTAGGGTTGGCACGTGTTAGCAAAAAAAAAAAATTTGTATCACAAGAGAAAAAGGTTTAAAAAGATTTTAGCTTAAAAATACTTTGAAAAGGATTGAATGAGGATTTCCACCTGTTTAAGTAGTCGAATTTTTATAAAATATTAAAACAAAACCTTGAATAAATAAATAAATATCTTTGATTAGTCTTGCCACCTTTTCGAAAAGCCATACTGATCTAACGTAGTATATATGTGTTTCATACGAGCGGGAATTTTTTGTGAAGGTCATTATAATTGCACAGTTTTTTCGAATTTCAAATATGAGAGGTCGAAGTAATAATGGCCATGAGCTGTAAATGGGGTAAATTTTAATTTTTGGAAGTTAGAACTTTTTTATCAGTACAGGGCGATTTGAGATTTGATGATATTAAAAACTGAAACTTAGCGAGTCGTTTCTTCACACAGAAACGGCTAAAAGGATTTAGATGAAATATGGCACTCAGATCGGTTTTTTAGAGTTTTGAAATTCAATTTAGGCGTTTTAACGACAGCGGGTTAATTAGTAGTACTATAAATCTCATTCACGCTTTGTAATGTATAAGTAAAAAGAACCAGTTTATACCCTGCAGTGAAATCCCAAACTAGTCAGGAAAAACACTAGTTTACAACTAGAATTCCCTGACTGAAATCGAACTAGTTCGAAAATGACCAGACTTGTACCAAGTACAAAACGATTTATTCAGGCCCAGTTTTATTTAACTTCGACAGTTTACTACAATAAAGTACACAAAATATTTTAACTTTTATTTGGGTATATTGTAAACCATTAAATCGAATACGTATTCAGTTATACTAGTCCGGTTAAATAATGATTAATACTCATAATGATTATTAATTAAGGCATGTTTTTTTGGATAACCGTTTAATTCATTACTTTTAATTACATCATTATTTTGTTATTATTGATCAGTTTCAATTATTATTGACTTTTTAATTAAACTATTAATATAATTATTTGATAAATTTCTAATATCAATAAGCCAAACTATAGACAAAAATTAAGAATATTTAATAACTGCTTGAATTACTTATTTATTTTATTCTTATCCAAATCTCAAATTTTAAACCTTAATTATTATTATTATTTTTTTTAATAATAGACTGAAATGTGCAAAGTTAATGAATTTAATTTATTTTAATGAAAACTACTATTTTTATTTTAGTTCACTCAAAAATTATCTAAAGAATTCATTTTATTTTTAACTAAAATGTTTTCTTTTGCATATTCCATATTATTAAAAAAGATAAA
>NW_016210616.1:0-1897 GCF_001687245.7 Rhagoletis zephyria
CAATTTTTTCGTTGTTTTTTTTTTGTTTTTTGAAAGCATTCAATTGTATATGTGTATTTCCATTTTTAAGCACCCCGTCATTTTTTGTAAATTTTGTGTTGAAGTTGTTTCTTATTTTGCTTCTCATAACTTGCTGACTTTTTTTCAACTTTTTCGTCTGTTGACGTTTTTTTTTTTAGATTTCATGGAGATTCTCATACAAAATTAAATGGTCGGTTGAATTTTCATGCTATCTTTCGTTTTTTCCTTCATATTTATCAACTTGTTTAGTCTTATTCTCGTTTCGTAGTCTATTAGTCAGCCCATTTATATNCACACTATCGTCTTCGTGGTTCTTAAAGAAACCTTTTGTGAAGCCAACTCTTCAATTTCAAAATGTACAAAAAGCTCTTGTGTGTGTGCTCTTGCTTGGTTATCGGGTTATCTGGCTAAAAATTATTATTCTATAATGTATTTTACTATTGTAAACTGAATAAAAAATATAACCTCATAACCAGATAACCTGTTAACCAGACAGGTGTTAACACCCATATTGATTTATTTATCACTTTACGTGATGAAGGTTTTTCGAAAGAACCTTCATCATTTCAAAGAGTTGTCACCATCCGTAACTTGCGGCCGAGGCCCTTCGCACACTTCGAGGATGGTCTCGTTCGCGTCCTCACTTCCCCGAGGGCAGAAACAGTTTCTCGTAGTTCTTCGTACATTCGACGGATGGAACGTTGTTAGCAGAACCATTTGTATTACTTCAAACAGAAGAGTGGTATTAGACATCAACTTAAGATTTTACTCGCTCTTTGACTACATAAAGAAGTGAGATTTATTAAACAACCATTCTCTCTGCTCCTAACTTCAAAACTTATTTTGTATACCTGGCTTCCGTGGCTTACCGAAAAGTAGACGTACCATATGGATTAAGATCAAAAAGGCGTTATCGGAGTATCTGCTCCTTTAAAGAATTTAAAAAAAGGGTTTAACCTCAAGATGAGCTTTAGACGACGTCCGGTCCATATCTGGGCGGGAAATCTGCACTCGTTCAGAATCTGTGATAGATGTTCAGTTGAGGAATGCACTGCGACCAGGAGATCTATTGTGCCAACCACTGCCCGCAGTGAAGGTCTAAAACTACATCCTCTTTCCATTTGCTGCTCTACTAGAATTTGTGTTTACCAGATACAATTTCTGCGTATGAAGTATGGTTCTGGAATGAAGAAATTTTTTAGTTGGCGTAGATCGAATTTTTTTTTTTTTGTAATTAAATTAAAAGCTTTCCAATGTTTTTTCTACGTTTTTTCTAAACGCTTAACCTTCCTTGCGATTGACCCTCAAGCAATTTTCTTTGTTTATAATTAAATTTTGTGAGTAAACTTATGCGAAAATATGCAAACCACTTCAATAATTTAAACAATATATCTTTTCCGTCTCGTGGAGCGCAAGTTTTTGTAGTGCGAACATAAAACAATTCATTGCGAAAGTATTTATAAACATAAATCCGAAAAGAGATAAAAAAATTAAAACCGAAACTAAACAGTTCAAGGAAGCAATTATATTGGTATTTTTTTTTACTTTTAAACAAAACTGTACGCGCACAGGTATGAACAAATGTATGTACATACGTATGTATATTTGTGCTCCTGTCTACCTCCAGCAAAGTGCTCGTGAGAATGATATGTACTACATCCATACATACATACATATGCCGCTTGATCTGTTCTTCGACTTGGAGAAAATGCGAGTGAACTTCAAATGAAAATACATATCAATTTGTTTATACGCAAAATACTAGAACACAGAAAGTACATACATATTTCTGCCTCTGTCCATTTTCTCCACTTTGTTTATATGTATTATTATTTACAGATGTGCCTCCGTACACACGTACATACCTGGAAAATAA
>NW_016210617.1:0-1897 GCF_001687245.7 Rhagoletis zephyria
AACAATGTTAAAATAGACGCAGCAGGTGTGCCTTTCAGCGCTATTTTCACCTAAAAGGTGTTTGTTTTAAAACCTTTTTCCCCGTTTTGAGTGGCAAAAAAGCAATCCTCTAAAAGTGTTTAAATAATTTTCTCGCCCGCAACTCTGAATCAGCGTTGTCACCAATTTGTAATAACTGCAAATTATGATAACAGCAGAGCTGATGAAGAGGCAAACTCAAGCAAACTGGCGCTTGTCTGAGATAAGCAGACTGTCAAAGAAGGTCCATTGTCCGCCCACTTCTCTCTTTTCGATGAATCCATTGCTTTTGTTTGTTTTTTGCTAGACTATTTTGATGGTAACAAGAGGACCTTTAAAAAGGGGTTCCTTTTACTGTTAATTTTGTTAGCCAACAAAATCAATGTTTTACTTTTTAGGCTGGTGTTTACAAGAAAAGCTGTTTATGAGTCACATAAATTTGGTTTTAGCCCAAAACTTTCTTTTGAACTTCTTTCACCACACACTAACTCTACTATCAACAACCTCGGCGACCATCATCTCTAAAAATGTTGCTTTTTTTATCATTTTTCTCCCCCTCTCTTTCTTTTGCTAACAAGCCACTAGATTTGCTGCTGCTGTCAGGCACACATTTGAGCGCTCATTTGTACAATATCAAAGCAAATCAAAAGTCAACTAAACTGGCAGCAACAGCAACAACAGCAGTAAATCATCACCATCTTTTAGTGGCAGTTTGCTCTCCTTTTTTTGCCACTGAACGCAGCAGTTCATCATCAAGTGCAGAAACCAGCGTCCTGAAAGGATGCCTTTGAAAATGAGGACATATTTTGCTTCGTTGTTTCTCTGTGCGCGGTTTGTACGAGTTTTAGTATGCTGGTTGTATTTGTACACAGGCTGATGGTGATGATGATAGGGAGCTGCACTTTCTGGAAATTCCTTGCTAAATATACTCACAATCTCGGCAGCTGTTTTTCTTTTTCTTCCTCCCCCTCCTCCTCCCTTCTTTGCGCTTTGTGTTTTGTTTTTGCCACTATTTTTCACTTTCTCTCTCTCTCTCTTCACTTTTTTTCTTGATAATAAATCAAATCATAAGCAAATTGCACTTGCGCCAGTAAAGTAAACAGCAGTAGTAGATGCTAAAGAAAGAAAGTTGCTGCGGCTGCTATCAGCAAAAACTATGAAATGCAATGAAAGACTCATTTAGCTGTTGTTGTTTAGCTGTTAATCAAAATGAAAAGAAAAGCTGCTGCTGAGCAAACTTGAGCTTATTTTGTACATCAGAGCTAAAAGTCAAGAAAAAGAAAAGCCAGAAACAAAACCGCAAATGACAAACAACAGCATCAGAAACAATTTTGGTTGTACAAAGCACCAAATGTTTGTCTAAAGTCAAACTTCAGCTGATAAGCTCTCTCTCTCTGACTCTGCTCAAACTGCGCAAAAAAGCAAAAGTAATCTTTACTCAAAGCTCTCTAGTTCACTTCCTCTTAACTTGACTGTTTTCTATTGCTGCAGTTGTTGTTCTTGTTGCTGGTAATTGTGTGTCATGAAAACGCAAATGCTGATAAGAGAAAAAAAACTTTGCATAATAGGAGCGCCTGCAAATAAAGTATATATTAGTGGAAAACGAGCACAATAGAAAAGCCGGNGTTGTTGTTCTTGTTGCTGGTAATTGTGTGTCATGAAAACGCAAATGCTGATAAGAGAAAAAAAACTTTGCATAATAGGAGCGCCTGCAAATAAAGTATATATTAGTGGAAAACGAGCACAATAGAAAAGCCGGAAAAATTGCACTGGTTGCATCAGCCATGCAATAATAATCTTGACTGTATAAACAACCTTGGTAAAAATCTAGGTTAGACAAATATTAACCGGGGGCAAAGGGTGACAAGTTAGGTTCAGC
>NW_016210618.1:0-1897 GCF_001687245.7 Rhagoletis zephyria
GAACGTACCCATACTACGTGACCCACATTTTCAGTTTCTAACCCCCCCTCCCCGCTCGGTGACCACGTGTAGTATATTCCCTGTTGCGCAGATTGGTGTTTATTCTTCTTAGGGCCGTTTACTCAATGTCTGGTTAATACTAATCTGCGGTTAAACATCGTTATCGAAGTCGATAACTATGTTTAACCGGAGATTAGTGTTGAGTAATCGGCCCTTAAAGTTGAAAATAATAGTTCGCTTGATGCAACTGTAATCTACAGCGTAGCACCAATTCGCAGGAATCGGTGTATGTGTTCAAGAAATTGTCTATCGCAAATGTCCAAAGCTTCGACCAACGTTTTTGGTCCGCCCGTTGTAGAAATATTGGAAAAAAAAAAACCTGAAACCAAACAGAAATTGGATATGAGACATCTTCACGTTAAATTTTAACTCTTCAATGAATTCAGGAAAAATAAGCTAACGAGGTTGGTCTAGCGTTAAAGGAGGATAAGACAAAGTACCTCCTCTAAACACATAAAAAGTCTTCGCGTATTGCGACTCAGCGAAGTAGTGAAACACTTTAGTTACTTAGGAGCCAGCACAAACACCACCAATAATATCGGTATGGATAAATCGAAGAATAACTCTTGCCAACACGTGCTCCTTTGAGCTCGGAAGGATATTGAAAAGCAGAGCCCTCTCACGCTCTAAAATTCTCTAACCTTGCCCGCCCTTTTATATGGCGCAGAAACCGGGACGATGTTTAGGAAAGACGAGGGCTTTCGAGAGAACTATTCGACGCAAGATCTATAGCCCTAGACGACGCTTCGCTGAAAAGATCCTCCGACTCCGACCCATAGGTGGACAGTACGCCAAATCTTGATCGACACACACCATCTATTACTTTGTTTATACCGACACTTAAAGCGTTTTGACCCAGTTAGCTGTGATTCAAAACGAATGCATAAACAAAGTTTCGAAACGCGCTGAAATTAAGGAGTGTATTGACTTAAATTTGTTTTCAAATCGGTTCTTAACCGCCTTCCAAAAAAAAGGAGGAGGTTATCAGTTCGTCGAAATATATTTTTTGAAGTGAAACTTCTTTAGCGGTGGTTGGTTGGTTGGGAGTAAATTGGCAAATTCAAAGGAAATTGCACACGGAAATGGTGCAACGGAAATGGTGCAGCGGAAATTATTGGGGCTGAAACAAGTGCTTCTTGGGTGTATGGTATTAATTTATATATATATATAATACAAGAATGAAGTAAAAGTGACTACGTGCATAGATAAAGAAAAGGATAGAGGCAAAGGTAAAAATAAAAATATAAAACAAAGATGCGTAAAGATAAAGAAAACAAGTAAGAAAGTNGACTACGTGCATAGATAAAGAAAAGGATAGAGGCAAAGGTAAAAATAAAAATATAAAACAAAGATGCGTAAAGATAAAGAAAACAAGTAAGAAAGTCTAAGTTCGGGCGGAGCCGAACATTAAATACCCGGCGCAAGTATTATATATGTGTTTTTCACCTTTCCGAAAGCTGCCGCCACTGATAAGCCGGGGTTTATAAATTTTAAGTAAATTAGCGTCCTTAAATTTCGAAATATTGAAATTTCAAGCATTTCTGAAATTTACCGGTTATGTGAAAAACGGCCGTAATTTTAGTCCGATTTCAACAATTTTCAACGGTTTGCTTTTGTGTGGCAAGCACAATAACCGTNCGAGTTTGGTACAAATTGGTAGAACGGTTACCGAGACACATATATGTGATCATAAGTGGGCGGTGCCACACCCATTTTCCAAAATTTTATCACAAACATATTTCTTTGTTAAGAATTGTTGCACCCATCAATTTTGAAAAAATGAGCTTAAATATTTACTGATTTATCGAGGATTTTGTATTTTTCTAAATTACCGTTA
>NW_016210619.1:0-1897 GCF_001687245.7 Rhagoletis zephyria
TTCCGCGATCATATGGAGAAAAATGTATATCATATAAAATCATAGTTTCATTCTTTTAGAATAAGCATTCTAAATACGGATTTTGTTTAAAGGATCAGTTTTTTTCGTTTCAAAAGAGTCGCGATAAAAATCTCGAAAAGGCTCAAAAACAGCCCGCAAAAATACCTTTTCCATTGATAGCGAAATTTTTCTTTCCCTTGACCACTTCATGGACCGCGAATTAAGCTGCTCACTTTTCGGGAAAATCACTTGAGAGGCTTTGTTGTGCAACCGGCGTATTTAATTGCAAAGGCTTGGCGAATACCATTCAATAACTTTCTTTTACATTTTCCATTCCTTTCAGTGTATTTCCATTAATTTAAAATCTCATCACAAAGTGTAGTATATGTTTGTTAGTTCAAACGTGCATCTGCGAATTGCGGTAGCTATCTTAAACTTGCACCAATTGGACGCAGAAAATTTACTCTATACTTTCTTTCTAAGGCTTAATACTTGTTCTATTAACTTTGCTTTCCCCCCCGTGCCACTCCCTGATCTCATTATTGTTAGGTATATTCTTAATTTTTAAGTTATTGTATTCCATGTTACTAAGGCGGTGTTTAATTTTTATGTACGGCCATTAGCGCACACAAGGGGTGGGTTTTGGGGTTCAAACCCCCCCCTAAATCTAATAACCTGAAATGCAACCTGTATGCTAAAGCCAGCTCTCAAGAAAAATAACAAGAAATATTTTTTATTAAAAAGCACTTTGCTTTTGCAGTAAATTTTCTTGAAGAAATATAAATACGAGCATTTTTTTCTTGAGAGATGCAAACTGATTTAAGAAATTTTGATAGAAGAAAATTTCTATTCCATTTCTTCTGCGTCATTTTGTATGATTTTTTCGTTTTTCTTGAGAGCTCTTAAAAGTTTAACTGCGAATGAAACCATTGTCCTAAAAATATGCAATGCATACTCACTTACTTTTGTTTTTTACACCTTACAGCCTAAAAGAGTTTACCACTTATATGTACTTAACAAGGATTCGAAGATTTAATTTACCAAATTCGAATTCGTTCCACCAAAATTACCTACATAATAAAAATGAAAGTTCATTTAAATTTTCCGGTAACTATTCGAAATATTAAAAAAATTAGGCAATCATGAAAAATCACCAATCAATCAATCGAAAACCAGAAACCAGAAACCAGCAATCGAGGAAAATGAACATTAAAACTATTTTTTAAATTTTTTGATTACTTTTGAAAGTTGAGCGCATCTTGTGTTTATAGTACTTTATATTAAACAAGTAATTTTCAAATTACGGGACGACCCTTGAGGTACCATCTTTCCGATTAAAAAAAAAAGAATTATTGAAATCGGTTCACGTGGTTCAAAGTTATGCGGTAGCATACATTAAAAAGAAAAAAATATTCCGACGAACTGAAAACCTCTCCCTTTTTCGAAGTCGGTTACAAATGTTTGAGTTCTTTGCTAATTTTAAAGTGCAATTTATGAAAAAACTTGCATAAATGTACCTTAAAGAGCATATTATCTGAAGCGAATTTTCAGAAGTATAAACCCCTCCCAAAATATATTCCTGGGTACGCCACTGTGTACAGCACTATAAAAGACTATGTCTTATTTGTGTATAAATAAATAAATGAAAATGAAATGAAAATTCCTCGGAAAAATTTTACAACTTTTAAAATTTTCCCATTTCTTTTACCAAAGAAAATTTAGTTATTTTTCATTCGAAATCCAATACGATTTTCCTTACTTCACAAACCTTGGCAAAATATAAGTAGAAATTATGATCCTTGATATTCTAAATGAAATTTCTATAATCATTATTGCCTAGGATTATCATCATTATTTTTATACCCGAGCGCACTTGTGCACAAGGGTATATTAATTT
>NW_016210620.1:0-1897 GCF_001687245.7 Rhagoletis zephyria
CCAGCATGATTTGTATTTTTTATGTATAATTTAATTGTGTTTGCTTCAAGTGATTTTAACGATGCTGCGATGATTACGAGAATTTTTATGAGCTGCAAGACAAAAGTGTTGGCCACTTTGCCATAATTTCGCACAGCGTTAACACAACACCGTACCGTATTCGTAAGCATAATCGGCAACCAAATCACTATAACAATGGCTATAAACGTAGCCATGGTACTTATTTTGCCAATGTGCACTTGTGCTTTGTTGTGCGCTTTGATGCATTCAACACCATGTGGCAGATAGAGTTAAAAAAATAATTTGATTACCACTGCACTATAGATTTCTTTGTTTCACAGCTTTGTGCATTTAAAAGTGTGTGAAAACATTATTTGTTAAAAAATAATAGATACTAGTAGCATTTAGGGCGTGTATTATATTTTTTAATTTGAAAAATGTTCCTAGATTTGAAGAGCACAACGCCGAAATGAAAGTGAGTCATTAAATACACGCTTTTGAAAATTGAGTATGTACTTCAAATAAAGTTATTTTGTCCTGTCCTGATTCAGTGTCATCTGTAGACCTATTTCTGTGTCATTCTATCATTTCTATTAAAACCACTTAAAAGAATTTTGGAAATCTACATACATATAGAGGGCTTACATTCAATACCCTCTATCTTCACATTTCATAAAAATGAGATTCTGATATAAAAATCGACCTAAAGCTTAACTGTCATTTGTGATATTAATGCTGATCTTGTATAAAGCTTCACAAAAGAATTTACTATTGAATTGAAAAGTCAGAATTAACATCAGTAATGACAGGTAAATCATAGATGGGTTCTAACATCACAAAGTAGTTTTTGTGAAAATTGCCAACTGTAAAGGGAGATCCGCGGAAACAGCTCTTTATTCCTTGCAATCATTAACCAAGAGAGTTTACTCGAATTTAAGGAATACACTTTAACAGCATTCTTCAGCATGGCAGGGACAATTAAGAACAATTACATCAACCATGGCAATAATTTGGTTAGGAATATCCTTGGTTGCGCTCTTCCACCAAATAGCTCACCCGCATCGCAGAGGTACCTCACAGGGAGGGGGGGAGGGGGAGACCCTCCTTCCGCTTCAATGGGTAATAATAACGAATCAGCTATGCCAGCGCATGCATCAATTTCGTAAGCGGATCTCGTTGCACTAGTGGTTTAGAGTAATTTCTCTTAGACTGTTATGCGATATAATTATTAAAAAAAAAATACGCTTTACAAGTAAACTCAACTACTATAGGACCAGTTATTTTCTAGATGAAGAAAGCGCGGAATAACGTTTAATGGCCAACTTTAAGAAGTTCGCAGGATTCGACAAGTCCAGTAGGAGAAAACGAAAATCGAAATCCTTTTTAAAATAATACTACGATTACTCCCTCGGAGGAAGTCAGATATCCGAGCATTATTCTACACAGAAAGTTAAACCTGTGGCGGAAAGTACATAGTAAATAAGCATTCTAGAAAATATGCTATTTGGGAAAGACTGTTCACTAGATGGACATACATTGTGGTTTTATGTCGCATTTTTTTCTGCGGTATTACCGTCTGGTAACCATTTCTGTATAAGCATTCAATAAAGAATAACCTAAACAAGGTTCGCAATGTCGATAGAAGCCCCAGAGACAATCTGTAATGTAAAGTGTTTATTATTGTGGCGTTAAATGAGGTCCAGACACTCCACAGTTATGAAGATCTTCCTGCGAATCTTATGTGCTCAAAGTAAACAGTGTAGTATTCTTCTATGAGGAATATCTAAATATCCCCTCAAGTAGTGACTCAATAAGACTCAAGTGCTTTTAATCAGCCTAAGTTTTCGGATGGCAAATCTCTGCAACGTTTACCAAGCTGAACAAACAGCCAAACAAT
>NW_016210621.1:0-148 GCF_001687245.7 Rhagoletis zephyria
AATTTTTATCAGTTTTTGGAGAAGTGGGTCAGCTAGCGTGACGGACGTGGTTTAGAGCAGTGCCCGCCAAAAAGAGAAAAGTCTTAAAATGAGAATGTATTAGTTATGAAACAAAAAATGAGAATGTGTTGGTGGTAATGCACGGAAA
>NW_016210621.1:271-1897 GCF_001687245.7 Rhagoletis zephyria
TATTTTTTAGATCTAAACAACATAGCAACATATAATGAAAGTTAACGGCCCTAAGAAAGGAAAAAGTTGGTAAAATTTTTTATTATTGTACAAAATTATTATTATATTGTTATAATTTAAGTGTGGATTTCGGAGCAAAAAAGATAACGTGCTTCGAGCACTCTGAATATTAAAAGAAAATTTCGTTGGTTTCAAGTAGAAATAAAATAAAAATATATATATCTAATATATATTTATTTTAAAATTAGGTTAAACTTGACATTTAAAAACAATTTAAACTAACGATTAAACCAAAAGATAAATAACAAAACATATTGTATGTTTTAATTGAGGACTAGTCTGGTATTAACAAAAAAAATACATAATTCACAAAATTCTTTTAATATGAAGAAAAAGCACGACTTGGTACCATATACATACCTATTTCTAGGGGTGTATGTACGACAAATTGTTTTATAAAATTTTTGAATGAATATTCATTCATTCTGCTCAGTGTACCTACTTTATTCAACAATAATGCGTCATCAACCTGATTCGGCTATTGTTTGCATGCAACTAAATAATAGAGTTGTCAAACTATCGATAGCACTATCGATAGTTTAAATTTTTTAGACTGTCAATACTCATTGATAGTTTTTTCTTATACTATCAAAAATATCGATAGTTTAGTAGGACTATCGATCATCTCTCCCAATTTTTTTGAAATTATACATACATATGTTAATCGTAAATCCTGTTTTGTTTGTATAAATTGTTTGTTTTTGAACTTTCTAAAAAGTATTTTGGCTAAGCAGTTNATTGTTTGTTTTTGAACTTTCTAAAAAGTATTTTGGCTAAGCAGTTACTTTATTTTGAATGATTATAACTTTTATAAGATAACTAGCAATTACCCGGCGTGCTTCGCTGCGCCTTAAATGTATTTTCGTGACCGTTTTAGTGAAAAATAAAATTGAGTAATGCGGACAGTTCTTTAATCTTCTTTAATATAAAAATTAATATAAAAATAAGTAGGGTTTTCCTTCCTGACGCTATAACTCCAGAACGCACGAACCGATTTTCACGGTTTTGCATTCGTTGGAGGTTTATAGCTAGGAAAATTCAGGAAAAATTTCAATAGAAAAGTATATGGTGTGTGAGTATCCCCCACGAAAATAAGTATGTTTCATTTAAAGTAGATGGTGCCATTGTTTAACAGCTATTCATTGTACTTTGCTCAGTTAATTTCATGTGACACTAGCGAATACCCGGCGTGCTTCGCTGCGCCTTAAAAGTAATTTTGTTTTGTTACTCCCTCTCACAACATTTGAAAATATTATTTAATATTGCTGTACATATTTGTATAGTAGGGAGATTTTTTCAAATTATATAAATATACGTTATTTGAATATTGAATCAATACACGTTTGAGGAAAGGGTGCGATAGTAGACTCCAGTTATAAGATTATAAATTAAATTTCCAAGAGAAAGTCGGTTCTTTACATATTTTCTAATTACCTTCGAAAATATATTAACTCAAAAAAAAAATAAACAATGCTTCATAGATCGATTTTTTTAAATCTAACTTCATAAAGTTCTTTAAAAATATTTTGTAAATGAGGCCATAAGAGCTTAGGGGGAGAGTTACAA
>NW_016210622.1:0-1897 GCF_001687245.7 Rhagoletis zephyria
ATTGTTTCTCAAAAAAATTCCTACAAGAGTAAGGCGAATTAAAAGTTGCGATCCCGTACGTGTCCGAACCAGACAGAAATAGTCAGATTTTACTTGAAATCTATCCCGTACTCCGTTCTCTGGCAATTGAGAGGACAAATAGGAAAGTAAATAAGGTCCTCTCTCTGTCAGAAGAATTATAATAGGGAGGTTTTAGTTTTTAAACTATAATTTTTATATACTTTAAAGCGATCCCGTACTTTTCCGTATTACTCTCTCGCTGTGAGCGAATTTTTTTGTTTCGTCACTTTTACTAGTTTTAGTCCGAGGAATACGGAATTGCACCTAATATATGGTGATAGGAGGAGTACGAAAACAAAAATTTGCATGTATTTAGTTTTTGCTTTTGCGTCGTAAAAATCTGTAAGTGTGTGTGGAAGTGCAAACAAAATATATCCTTTTTTAAATAAATTCGCCTTAAGATATAGCATCCCAATTTGAAATCAACTTTCATAGACGCCTACGAGANAAATTGAAGCTTGAAAAAATATGACGCAACACTACTAAACGTCAATTTCAAACATCCATTAGAGACTATGTCGATGGAAAAATATGATGCAAGCGTCACAACTCAAAATAATACGTTCATCAGAAAATGCGAAAAGCTATATGGTAGCGCATGCTAATCATATGGGGAAGGGCAACTTTACCTTACGTTTTTGCTCCAGCTTTTGCTGAAATGTAAATAAAAGCTCTGTGTACATTTTTAGCGCATAATTTCAAAAATGCCAAATTTTTAATTTGTGAGTCGTTTGAAGATGGTGTGCGATATATTCTCTGTGGTCGAGTGGCAACTAGCAGGCCAATAGTTTCTCTTCTGTGCCAACTGACGCCAATTGGAAATGTCAAATGAAGCCAAGTCCTTCTCCACCTGGTGTTTTCATCGCAGAGGAGGCCTTCCTATTCTTCACATCTGGAGCATTTCTGTCCAAGCCATCGAAGCCGCTGTATTTTAATATTTAAATATTATTCGGCATCGCCAAAGCGCAAAGGGCCACAAATCTTTCGCTGAATCTTTCTTTCGAAAATCCCAAGAGCACGGTCATTATTGAGTGTTATTTTTGTACGACGAGAGAGGACTTCACTTCTCAATTGCCTACTATGTCCAAAGTAGCATTTGTGGCAAGAGTAATTCTCCGTTAAATTTCAAGGCTGACATTATTATTGGTGTTAATGCTGATTTCTAAATAACCAAAGTTTTTGTTTGTCTGATGACAGGAGATATTTCGTTTTGTTCTCCTTCACCAAGAGACCCACGCCCTTTGTTTCTCTATCTAATATAAAAGGCAGACCATACGTAGCCCTTGTTTTTACCGATAATGTCGGATGTCACTGACATACGTCAGCAATTGTGCTCTCTTGTAAAAATTGTGCCTGAACGGTTTAGTCCTGCGGCTCTTATTATTTTCTCCAACATCAGGTTAAAAAAATCGGACGAAAGTGAGCCGCCCTATCTGAAACCTCGTTTTGTGTCAAACAGCTCAGAGAAGTGCTTCCCAATTCTGACGCAGCTGATCGTATTGCTTAACGTCATCTTACACAGCCGTATTAGTTTCGCGATGATACCAAATTCACACATTGCGGCAAGTTAGTTGGCGTGTGTCGATTAGGGTGGTCCCAAAATGCATGTGGAAAAAGCAAAGTTGGATTGTTCTATACCGAAAAAAATATACCCCTATTTTTTATTTAGAGGTCGCTCAAATCGCTCTCTCTCTGTTTTTCTTCAAGAAATTCCCAATTAACAATTTCTTCATAGTATCTATATTTTATAGGTCCGCCGAAACCCCCAGAAAATGCCATAGGGTGACTAATAAAAAATCTTTTGTATTAAAAAATAGTTAAATAAACAATTAAGCAT
>NW_016210624.1:0-1896 GCF_001687245.7 Rhagoletis zephyria
ATATTTACCTCTATTGGTTACAATAATTTTAAGCTATAATAAAAAATTTCTTAGTAAGTTATTGGTTTAGATTTTTTTTTGTATGGGCCCCCCTAAATTTCGTTCTGGCTACGCCCATGGTTGCATCGTCGTCAATTAGTGAAATCAGTAACCAAGCTTTTAAAATAAAGGAAAACCCCCTACTCCGCTATATATATATAATTACTTTCATTATTTAGCTACTTTTCCGGCAGCCGCAACAAACGCTGGCCCAAGCCTGCAAATTGTTGCCAGCAACTGACCCACTGGCATTTGTTCAACTACTCAAAAATGCACTTTGTAAACAAACCTTTTGGGTGTTAGCCACATCAAGCGGCTCATCTGGATGAAATGAAAAGGCTGTTAGATGTAATGCAGCAACGTGCTCCCGATGTTGAACATCAGTTCAAAGAAAAGTCAAATGAGTTGGAAATGGCGCAGTTTATATACGCCAGTTATCGGATAAGGCCAATGTAAACCAAGGCCGCAATTGGATAGAGATCTCGACGCAGACGCAATTTATGTACGAGCAACAGATTAGAGACTTCCAATTAAGTTAGAAGTAGAAGTGCATTTGATGTTTACATTATTATGTTTACGCATTTCTTACAGGTTATGGTGCAACAATTGACGTATGCCAAAGAAAGGAATTTATGATGGTCACAAATATATTGGCAAAAACATAGCAAGTGCATATGCCAAGTTGGAAAAATTGACAATGCGTGAGCATAAAATTAATAGGTGTCCTTAATTATAAATATTACTTTACCTTTTCTTTTGCAGTGGCTAAAAAGAAGAGTCTTTTTGATGATCGAATAAAAGGTCTGAAATTTTAAGAAAAAGCATTTGCTTTGGTTTTATGCATACGGCCCTAGATCTTTGAAATGAAAGTTTTTGCAAATACGAAAATATTTAAAATATCGTTAGAATCAGCTTCATTTTAGTTATTGCATTTTCGTTTTAATGCAAATGTGGAAATGCTACTTACACAGAATTATACACTAAGGGCCAGTTTCTCAATGTCTGGTTATCACTAATCTCCGGTCAAACATCCTTATCGACGTTACTGACACCGTGCATATAAAACTGTGTCGGTAACGTCGGCAACAATGTTTAACTGGGGATTAGTGTTAACCAGAGTTGGTGAAAACGGCCCTTAGGCCCGGTTGTTCAATGTCTGGTTATCACTACCACTACACTATCGACGATTTCGACATCATGCATGTAACATGTGATCGATAAAGCAGTAGTTGTGCTTAACCAGAGATTCTACCTCCGATTTGTGCTAATCAGACATTGAACAACCGGCCCTAAATGAAAAACACTCATTTATAAACACCATTAAATTTATTAAAAATTACTTCCAGTTTCTTTATATCAACAAGAAATTCTGGTATAGGTTTTATCCGACCACCACTTGAAATTTGGTCTATCCATGTATATGAGTGGGAGATTTTCTTTTCATATTCGGTATGATAAATCCTGCACCAACAAATATAGTCACTGGCACTAAAATGGTTTTCGCGCACACGTGATGAGTCCCCTAATGAAACACCGCAGCAATTTTCCCACCGTCGTCGCTTCAATTGACAATTCGGAGGTTTAAGGTAACGCACAAGTTTGTTGTCCTGGCTCTTGCCAAACACAACATACCGCCCGTAATTCCTTTTAATTTTATTATGTACTAGCCTGAACCCGCGGCTCTGCTCACGTGGTAGCAGAATATGGTAGGGCAGTTTTATATCTTGTTTGTTCAGGAATGAAATGCAATAATAAATTTGGTAGATATGACTGCGAACCAAATCTCAAGTTCATTTGACTCATTCTTACGAAGTTATAGCTGATAAGAAATTCCACGCCTACGGGATGTGCCACGCC
>NW_016210625.1:0-1896 GCF_001687245.7 Rhagoletis zephyria
TTTAGCAAAAAAATATGTTTACCCAAATTAGAAAAAATATATCAAACATTAAAAAAAAATAATTTCTGGAAATAAAAATTTTTAAAAATATCTTTTTTGATAATCCAAGAAAACATCATCTAGGCAAAGCAAATTTTTAGGAAAAAAATATGTTTACGCAAATTAGAAAACAACCCAACAACAGAATTAAAGATTTGTTGGAGAAAAAAAAATAGTTTTGGGGTAAAAATTATTTATTTCGGGAAAAACTTATGCACACGTATCTTTTTTTTTTTGTGATATAAATCAATTTAGGAGAAAAAAATTATGTAAACCAAAATTTTAAAAATTTAATTTATATATGAAAAAAATTATTTATTTGGAAAAAACATTTTCAAGAAAAAAATATTTAAAAAAAACAGATTTTGGAAAACAATATGCGGTGAATGAAAATTTCTGACAATTGTTAGTATTCCAAAAATGCGTTAATAAAAAGCAGTCTCTAGCCCAAAAAAACAAAAATAGTTTTTAGTTGAAGTTAATGATAATTTTTAGTGGAAATTATTTTTTGTATTGGATTTTTTAATATGAAAACTTTTTTTATTTAGCCCTCGATGAATAACATTTTACATTCAAATTTTGAGCTTTTCTAATTATAGGCCTATAGTTCGAAGAATGTTGACCGATTCAGTTAGCATACCTCTCCCAATGGTCCGACGTCCGACGGCACATTTCCTGGGGCTACCGTTAGTAGATATTTGATATGGGCACGGGCCGGGCTTTTTGCAGGGGCGCGACGGACCCCTGCGTAAGCCCGTGGGTACAGGCCGGAATATTTGCTATCGGCACGAACTCGTGCGTGCATGGGCGTTCAGTAAAATTTCATAAAAGCACGAATAAGCACGAAAAAGCCCGTTGCCTACAAATTTAGATAAGCTTTTGTTTTTATACAAAAATATTTAGTATTTAAAACTCTTTTGATAAGAGAAAAGCAAAAAAATAAATATTTTGAAACCGATAGATAAAATAAGAAACTTAGTAGTTTTGTTTACATATCTGGGCCGGGCCCCACTGAAATTCTTAACGCGCGGGCTCGTGCGTGTTTTTGAAAGCTGATTTTGCACTAGTGCCGGGCCGGGCCTGAAAATTAAGGCCTGTGCCCATCTCTAGTAGATATTGACAACATGAATTGATAGACTATCCNCCGAATTATTGGTAAACAAGGTAGCATTGCTCTAATTCCACGAATTGAACAGAAATAAAGACACAATAAATTACACCAACCTGAAATAATATCCACACCTTGTGGTCACTCAAATATAATAAAATAAAAGCAAAATTGACGTTAATTGGTGTGAAGTGCAAAAAAAACTAATTTGAAAATCCAATACTGCTATGTACAGCCCGCGACAAATCGTTAGCAATTCAAAATTTTGAACAGTTTTGACTGTTTATCTTTTGTTTGTTTAATGTTCATTATTTTTATATAAAAGTATAGCCCTTTATCTAACAAATAGCATATTCCAAATTTCATATACCAAATTTCAGACTTTGTATTTACAAAAAGTCCACAAACTTTTCCAAGCATTTTAATTCAATTCCAAGCATTTTAATTTTAATTTCTAGAATAATTTTTGCTATGCAGTTTTATAGCTTCTTAAATTCTAATATAATAAAGTGCAAGTTTGAAGTTGCTAAAAAAAAATTATCAAAACTCCATGCGATTTTTGGTAAGATTAAGATATCACTTTAATTTTGAAAATTTTAATAAGCTATAAAACTACCAAAAATTTATTTAGAAATTCGAATTAAAGTACTTGGAATTGGGATGAAAAGTTTATGCAATTTTTTTAATTTTCTATACAAAGTTTGAAATTTTAATTTTTACTGTTTTTTGTTAGACAAACTGATCTGAAC
>NW_016210626.1:0-1896 GCF_001687245.7 Rhagoletis zephyria
GCATACCACCCCCGGACATAGACGAGACAGAGCTTCATCTGCCTCGGGAGACACGCACTACACTCGCACAACTTCGCTCCGGCTACTGCAGCAGGTTAAACTCCTACCTGAGTAGGTTGAATGAGGATGTGCCGAACGAATGTCCGGCATGCGGAGAGACCCCACATGACTCGAACCATCTCTTCGCATGCCCGGAAAACCCGACAACCCTAACGGCCTTGTCCCTGTGGACAAATCCCACAGAAGCTGCACGCTTCCTAGGGTTGCCGTTAGTGGAACTTGACGACAACGACTGAGATACCAACCGATCTGGGCGGGGTTGTTGTAGCCACTACAACAACAACAATAGGTGTGCACAAAATTGAAGAAGACAAGGAGGTGCAGAAACTCGTTGTAAGAATAAACATTACAAAAGAATATAGAGGACGAATAGTCGAAGTTTTGGAGAAACCAGAAGTTGAAAATAAATAAAATTTTAACTCATATAATAATGGTAAAAGCTGTTTATATCAATTTTGTAATTATTTAAGAATACATATATCCTTAACGATGCCGACGTATAATATCTATGTACAGATGTACGTACATGTTTGAAGATGCTTTCAATAAAAAATAATGAGCAAGACGGAAAAGCCTCACTAAAAGAAAGCGGTAAAACCAATAAGGGCCAGTTTTTCAGTACACCGCGGTAGTTTAAACGCTTGAGCTGGCTGGTTTAAACTAATTTTAAACTGGTACTGAAAAACCGGACCGTAGTTCGCAATCGAAAGGATGTTCTATAGCGTGCCGAAAGGATGTATTAATGAGCCAAAAGACAAATAGATGGAACACAAAATCTTAATGCATCATCGAGCAATTCTAGCGCGCAGCTTTTTGTGTATGTATATAAAGTGTTAAGCCGAATTTCCACTAGGCATTAATTAATCAGCCTCATTGCGAGAGTCGTGCCGAATGCAAGTCGTTTTTCGAGAGTCGAATCGTATCGAAAATTTAGCGTCATTGCCTAAAATTTCCACTCGACTAGTGTATTAAAACGGAAGAACTTGGCAGCACTGCATAGTTTTCGACAATTTTCGTCGTTTACTTATTTCAGCACGACAGTAGACAATGCTAATGTTGTCGAGTCGTACAATTCAGCCTAATTTACGACTTACGCAATGAGGCTGATTATGAGAAAAAATGGTGCCATTTAAAAAATTTCATGTGAAAATGAACGGGCGATGAGATTTTTAGTTAAGGCCGCCTTCTTATTTGTTTGGAGGCCTAATTGCATTTTTTGATCGCGGCCTAACTTCACTTGCCAAATGAATTATTTCCGCGCGGCCTAATTTCACTTGGCAAAATGAATTATGCCCACGCGGCCTAATTTCATTTTTTGATCGCAGCCTAGTTTCACTTGGCAAAATGGTTTATACCCTCGCGACCTTATTTAATTTTTTGATCGTTTTTGATTGGCAGAATTAAATTATCCGCAGCAAATCACAAATAAATTTTATTTTTCATTTGGTCGACAAATCAAACCACAAAATAAAGAAAGGTGTTATCTGCAAAAGGTGTTCCGTGCCCCTCGTCGTCGGCAACACAGAAAGGAGAATTCTACTTAGCGAGGGTGATAATCCCTAAGCGCGGCCGAAGGCCGCCTCCGCAGAAAGGTTTTCTCTGCAAAAGGTGTTCGCCCCTCTTTTCGGCAGCACAGAAAGGAGAATCATACTTAGGGAGGGTTATAATGCCTAAGCGCGGTCGAAGGCCGCCTACGCAGAAAGGTGTTTTATATATAAAAATTAAAATTAATTAATTTAATTATCAAATTAAATGTAATTACTCGTTTTTTCTAAATAATCTGCCTAATCCTGAGTTTCGCCTGAAAAAAAAAATTCACCCGAAAATTTGTCATCC
>NW_016210627.1:0-1896 GCF_001687245.7 Rhagoletis zephyria
GTGGTACACAGGTGAACATAGTAATAACATATGATAAAAATATAAAGATCAGCAGAGAAGAAAGGATGAAGATTCGAGATTTACAAAAGAGAGTCGTGTGTGCGAAAGATGTAGGTAGGTAGTAAAATCAATCAATCAGATAAAAGGCGCAAAGGTGGTAGAAAAAGTGGGGGAGGGGTAAAACAGCGAAAACATTGCCTAGTAAAAAACCTTATCCTTTATATGAATCAGTGAAAGGCATGTCCGAGTTCTTGGGCGGCACCAGGCCGTCAAACTGAATCTTGTCGCTGTACATCGCCAGCAGGAACATGATGCTGATGCCTAGGAGGAGGCCCACGTTNTCCAGATTACTCGACAGCTCGCCCATCATGTCCACCAGGCTGATGTAGAGGAACATACCGCCGGCCAGTGCAAAGATGTACGGCGTGGCGTCCGCCAGGTCGCCCAGCAAAATACCTACAATCATTCCCAAATAACAAGTGCAAGCGGAGAGAAAGTTGTAGCCCACAGCCTTCCGCCAGGTCATGCCGCTGCTGAGGAGAATGGCAAAGTCCCCCAACTCATGGGGAAACTCCTCGCAGATGACCGCCACCGAGATGCTGATGCCCTCCATGATGCTCTGCGAGAAAGCGGCCCCGATGGTGATGCCGTCGATGAAGTTGTGCAGGCCGTCGCCGATGATGATCATCCAGGCGATGGTGGCTATTTCGCCGCTGCCGCCGTCCTTTCCCGAGTGATGGTGATGATGACCATGGTCGTGGTGGTGGTGATGACCAACTCCGTTGCCCGCCTTTTTGGAGTGATTGTTGTGGTTTGCAGCAACGGAATTTTGATTGCCAGCCAGGAGGAGGTTCGCCTGCGCCTGCTGTGCGTCCAAGTCCTTGGCCGTTTCGTAGAGTTCCACTGCTGTCGCTTCATCACCGGCCACCGCCGCCTCCAGCCCGCCATTGCTCAGCGGTGGGTGGTGCACTGAGAGGTGATTCTTGAAGAGAACTTGTCTGGGAAAAGAAAAAAAACATCGGTATTAAAAATCTTTCCCCCAAAAAAACTCCTCCTAAGCTTACCGATACTCAGCATTCTCCACCTCTGGCTCAATGCTGTTGGTAATGGAAGGGAGGGCCACCTCCTTCGCGGCCTTCTTCAGCCGCCGCCGGTACTCGCTGACGATCTTCATCAGCCGCTCCGACCAGAAGAAGAGGTAGATGCCGCCGAAAATGATCAGCGCCCGGTAGAGGTACTCGTACTTCTCCTCGCTGCTACTGCCGGCGCTGATCAGATTGAAGGCCTGCGGGATGAGGTGGAAGAGGGCAGAGCCGAGGAGGCTGCCCACTGCGAGGCCTTGGAGGACGGTGATCAGGACCTCGTAGGCGACGTCGGTGAAGAAGGGGAGGATGCCGACGCCGGCCAGCGAGCAAAAGCTGACGATGGTGACAAAGAGCAGGCCAAAGCCCCAGACGGCGCCCGGCGAGGGCCGGTTCATCGCCTTGACGTGGTCGTCGCGCTGGTCGACACACTCCTTCTCCTGCAGCTGAAAGAGCATCAGCGGACAGAGGCGGGCAATGGACTGCGAGAGGGTCGTCCGAGGACGAGGTTTTCCGGTGGAGGAGGAAGAGGAAGCTGTCTCAATTGGCTGCAGGCCGATCAGCTCAATCAACTGCTTGGCACTGCGACAGCCGCTGGCAGCCTCGCAGATGGCCCGCGTCCGGTTGCGGGCCCCTGGCTCATCGCTGAAGGCGCCGCCCAGGGCGACGCCCCCCGAGGCGCTCGTAGAGGACCAGTGCCGGCCAAAGACCTCCGCTAGGTTGCCGTCGCTGCACTCCTTGGTCAGGTTGAAGCTCGATCGAGACGGTTTGTTTGTGGGAATGACGTGGTTGATCTTCAGCTTCTCGATGAACT